>NC_056745.1:325058179-325155679 GCF_019279795.1 Protopterus annectens | reverse complement strand
TAGAACAGCCATATCCACACAAACCATGTAAAACCAACATTACTTCAAATGTAGAAGAGCAAGACTTACAGCCTGTCCTTATGTCTGGAACATCCCCCTCCTGTTTGTTGACCTGTCTCCACAGTGTATGTTGTAAGAGGTATATCCCACTACCCTTTGTGATGCTGTTTGCCAAACGCCAACATGAAGTCCTACTCACAGTGAATGAAAAGGGCCACTGCCCACATGATGTTCCAAGTTATAGGAGTGTGTTTTCATGCAATTGGCTATGGGAATGTTACCACAGCTGTTCCACATGCAATCAGCTAGTGGGGGGATTGCAGTTTGAGCACAGGCCATCAGCTGATCATGAGCATCACTTAGAAAACACAAACTGCTGCCTAAGCAAAGCAGGTCTACTTTTCCACATCCACCAGAGTGGGAGTGAGAGAGACAGACAGAGACAAAGTAAGAAAGGAAGGGGGTAGGAGAGTAAGAGCTAAGCATGTTTGTGTTATACACTTACCACTGCTGGGTTTCAAACCCCTGCCTGAATATGTATTGCTATTACATTTTTATGCAGTTATTGCATGTGCCACAGAGCTTACATGCTGGAGAGCTGTCCAAAGGTATATTTGAAGGTGAGTGACATCAGCAACAGTGATAAATGAGGGATAAGGTAGGTGTAGTACATGTGCCTGTCCACAAAAGCAGGTGTCAAGGACAACACAACCACATTCTCTCAGGGACTCACACACATTATCACAGTTGGCAGGGTCAGGATTAAAATTCCTAACTAACTAGTTTGCTATACTACAGTATTACATAGGTATCACATGCACCACAGAGGTTATCAGGCTGATATATAGGCAAAGAATATGTCAAGGTGACTGACATCAAAAGGCATGCTTCAGTAGGGCAATGGGAGGTGTAGTGAGTGTGAATGGCTTCCAAATCATTAATCTCCACATACACACAGACACAGATTTGCCAGTACTGTCATGCATGGGTTCATTGCTTCAAAGGTGTGTAGTGATTGACTGTGCCAGAAGGCTGTACAAGGCTAGGCAAAGGGTATATCTTGGCATCAGGCCACTTGATAATGGTCTGCAGTGTGGCTGATTGGTGCAGTCCCTGGATTGGCCCACACAGGTGGGTATTGTATTCACCATCCACGCATCTGGGTTACTACTGTGGGTGACCATTGCTATGCAATGCTTGCCATGTATGTGTCCGATATTCAAAAAACATGGATGGTGGCCAGGATGTGCACATGTCCCACATGCATGTTCTGTGACATGTGGAAGTGTACCTGGGGTGTCTGGGTCATGTTGTGTGGACAGATTGTTATCATCTGATGTGGCATTCCTCAACTCATGTGGTGAGAACTGGCTATGGAACTGAGGTTGCTCCTACACCTACATTGACAGCATGATACAGGTATTCACTAGTGTTAGTGGAATCTGTCCATACAGGGCATGTGTATAAGGCATGGTATTTCCTCTGTGGGTTACATTTGCTAACTCTACAGTTGTTGCAGGCGTCCAGTGGGGAATATAGCAAAGGACCACTGTAAGCAATTATTTGCCTATTTTAGAGATGGAACAGGGTGCCATGTCCTCTGTAGTCCACTGCAATCACACAATAGTTACTATCTGTGGGCAATATACAGGGAACTACCAACATAGTGGTTGTTGCCTAGCCAAGTGTGTTTGTGTATGAGACATGGGTGGAGAGTGTTCTCTGGGTAATACAAGGGTTGCCTATATTGTTTCCCAATCCATAATGTCACATGTAGGGGTATGGATTGTCTACACCAGCCTCTCTGCTGTTTGACATATGTTGTCCTTGTAAGGTGGACATTGTGACGTATAATAGGTCCTCCATATAAGAAATTTGCAAAACCCACCCCATGAGTCCTGTTATTACGCAATCACAGATACATCCATACAGGATACTGATGACAAACACAGACACACACTAGACAGTGTTGAGATTCAGACCTCTACCAATCTATCTATTGCTACTACAGTGCACTGCATTTATCGCACGTGCCATGGAGCTTATAGGGCTAATCTTTCCCCAAAGGTGTATTTCAAGGTGAATGACATCAGCAGGCTTGCTAAAGTAGGGAAATGGAAACTTTATTGACTGCGAATGGCCTTAAAAGCATTGATCCCTACACAGAAAAACAAACACACCCAGTTTCACAGTTGCAATGTCTGGGATTAGAACTCCTACGTAACTAGTGCATCACACTACAGCATTACACAGTTATAGCATGTGCCACAGAGCTTATGGGGATATTTCTTCCACAAAGGTGTATTTCAAGGTGAATGACATCACCAGGCTTGCCAAAGTAGGGCAATGGAAAGTGTACTGATTGTGAATAGCCTCAAAAGCATTGATCCCTACATACAGAGTCTCACAGTTACCATGTTGGGGATTAGAATGCCTACCTGTCTAGCACATCAGACCATAACATTACACAGTTATGGAGTTTATAAGGGTATGTATTCCCCAAAGGTGTATTTTAAGGTGAATGACATCAGCAGGCTTGCCAAAGTAGGGTAATGGAAAGTGTAGTGACTGTGAATGGCCTCAAAATCATTGATTCTTACACACAGCCAAACACATAGTCGCCATGTCTGGGATTAGAATTCCTACCTAACTAGTACAGCACACTATAGGATTATGCAGTTATAGCATGCACCACAGAGTTTACAAGGTTACTTGGTTCCCAAAGGTATATTTCAAGGTGAATGACATCAGCAGGCTTGCCTAAGTAGGGTAATGGAAAATGTAGTGACTGTGAATGGCCTCAAAAGCATTGATTCCCTACACAGAGTCTCATAGTTGCCATGTCTGGGATTAGAACTCCTACCTAACTAGTACATCACACTATAGCATTACGCAGTTATAGCATGCACTACAGAGCTTATAGGGTTACTCCTTCCCCAAAGGTGTATTTCAAGGTGAATGACATCAGCAGGCTTGCCACAGTAGGGCAATGGGGAGTGCAATGTGTGTGAATGGGCCATAAACCATTCATCTGGAAGCACACACACAACACTCAGTTACACACAGGTTTACATTTAACAGGAACATGTATACAACTGCTAGATGAATAATGACTTGTACAGTCATGTTACACAGTTATCACAAGCACCACAGACACTATAGTGCTGAGAGATGCCAGAAGCAAATGTCTACAGTGATTGACATATACACATCATGTGGTATTGGCCAATTGGATGTGTACTGGATAGGACAGGCCTCATGATGGGAAGCTCTTTGTCACTGTCTGTCACTCTCATCCACACCTCTAGGTATGTGTAAGTTTGACCTATTATAGTGTGTTGTCCTTGTATATATGTGGGTATTCCTATCTGATGTGTGTGCAAAGCATGACTGGTGTGCAATGTGGAGTGTGTGCACAACCATCTACGACTGACAGATATGTATAGTCCACTGTTGTTGCCAGACATGGGCTTCATTTCTTTAGGTGTGGGAGTATGCCCAGTATGATCTTTTATTATTTTGTTGTCAGACATGGGCTTCATTCCTCTAAGTGTGGGAGCATGCCAAGTATGACCTTCTGTATTAAATGTGTGAATCCATTCCAGGTAGGTTGTACTTCAGTGCAGACTTTTGTGTTCTACACCTACATCTAGCAACCTGTTTCTGCAGGATATCTGTAGATCGGTTGACAATATGGGGTCACAATGGGCAAAGGATAGTGGAATACTGAAACTAATTGTGTCTGTGTTGCTTCTGCTACATGGTTTTGGTGTTACCAGAGGTATTCATAGGTTCATAGGTTCATAGGTAGGTACTAGGCTATTTGCCTGAAGGCATGTATAAGCCTAGCCAGAATGTGTTGGCTTTCGCCACACCTTAGATTACTTCCCTGTGCCTCTGTTCAGCAGAGCCACTGAAGTGATCCCTGGGGTAAAATTTCTGTTTCCCATCCACTCGTCAAGGTTTCTTTTGAAGAATGTTAGTGAGGAGCTCTGCCTAATGTAGATTGGAATCTTGTTCCAAAGCACGGGAAGTCTCTGGAACAGGAATCTATCCCTCCAACATGTCCTATTTATTGTTGTGGTGAGGTTTAGATCTCAAGAGCATGTGGCTCGAGGGGATAAGGTTTTCTTTAGGTGGAGCATGTCCATCAATTCTGGGTTGGACATGGCCTTGTATGTCAGGCAGGGATCACCTCTGAGTAGGTGGTATGCAACCGAGTACAGCTGGAGTTTCTTCAGTCGAGCTGCATAGGGCATCTGTTTGAGGCCAGTGATCCTCTTGGTGAGGTACTTCTGTGGTCTTTCCAGCTGTTGCAGGTGTCTTGTAAAGGGGCATTGTACACTATGATGGGTCTGATGAGGGATGAGTAGTGGGGCATAAAGACCTCTTTTGATCTGGATGCGAACGCTTTTGGGATTAGGTGGGCCACATAGAAGAATTTTATAACCACTTTGGCAATGTGATTATCAAAGGTGAGATTACTATCTACTTGGGTCCCCAGATCCCTTATCATGTCTTCTGTATTTAGGGGACTACCACCTATGTGGTAGTTTGTGGGTACTTTGTTTTTTCCAAAGGGGATGACTATGCACTTTTTGGCATTTAGCTAGAGGCCATGATTTTAACACCTGGTATCCATCTCAGTGAGACCCTTTTGGAAGATGTCTGTGTCAGCCGGAGAGTCAATTATAGACCCTAGTTTGCAGTCATCTATGAACCTGGTCAGCCATAGTCCTCCTGTGCTTGCCTGCACCTCTGAGAAGCATACGCCAAACAGGAGGCGACCTAGGACTGAGCCCTAGAGAATGCCACTTGTAACAGGTTTAGAGTTGAACCTAGCTCCCGCAACTCTCACCATATGGATTCTGTCTGTGAGCCAGCTGGCAAACCATTTTGTGATGTAGGGGTTTATGTTCAGGCTGGTAAGCTTGTCTATAATACCAGAAATGGGAATGGTGTCAAAGGGCTTAGCAATGTCTAGGTAGGCTGTGTGTACCACCTTTCCCTCGTCTATAGCCTTGATAACTGTCTCAAAGAAGTCCACCAGGTTTAGGAGGCATGATCTGCCCCTAACAAAGCTGAACTGGATAGGGTCCAGTGTTTGGAGGTTCCCAATGTCTCTGTTAATGAGTTCCATGATGATGCTGTCCATAGCCTTGCAAACCAAGCTAGTCAGGCTTATAGAGTGATAGTTCCCAGGGTTTGTGGAGTGGAATAACCATTGCTGTGCACCACTCTATGGGTACGTAGCCTCTGGAGAGGCTGAGTTTGAACAGTGTGTTTAGGTGAGGGGTTAGTTCGTCTTTGAGCTCATGTAGGATGCAGCCTGGGACACCGCCCGGTCCATTGATACTGTGTTTCTGGCTTTGGAGAGGGCTGTTTTAACCTGAGTGTATATGATTTCAGGGACTCTACATTCTTCTGGTATGGTTATGGGCCCTTTTGGGGGTGAGATGGGGTGACGTTTGTGCTGAACCTGTCTGCCAGGATGTTGACGATATCAGTTGGTTCAGTGTATTTTGTGCCATCCTGCACTAACTCTGAGCAAATCTGAGCATTGCCACTTAGATTCTTGATATAGCTAAAGAATGCCTTGTGGTTATCTTTGGAGTCCTTGGCAATTTTTCTTTCAAAGCTCGCCTTGGATGATTTTATGAGGGATCATAGTTTCTTGCTGATACTGATCAGGGATGTCTTCCCTTCTTGGGATTTTACTCTTTTCTGTACTAGTTTCCTCCCTCTATTGTATAGCTTGTTTTTGGCAGGAGTCCACCAGACTGGTTTCCTTTTCTTGGAGGAGTGAGTCTTGGTTTTGCTTGGGATGCACAATCTATGCATTCTTGTAGGTGCCCGTAGAATACATTAGTAAAGGATTTTGCAGCTTGGACCGTGTTATCCTTCAGCATGGTGGCTTTGAAACTTTCCACCTCAGTTATAAGTTACGTGAGGTTTGCTTTTGAAAATTTTTTCACTGTGGTTTCCTTGTCCGGGGGTGGGGGTGGAATGTGGATATCCAAAATTATTTGTTTATTGTCAGATCTAACCAGCAAGGGGTTGACCTCCGGTGTGGAACACTGGTCGCCCATTTTGGTGATGTTAGAAATTAACCCAAAATGGCCAATAAACCACAAATTTCTGGGCTGAAACCCCTCCTCCAGGGATAGATAGGCTGCTCAAAGCTCCCCTCCCTCACAGGTGAACAGAGAAACTTCCTTCTATCCAAGTAAGGTATGGGCAAACACAGAGATTTGTAACACAGCTCTGATTCCAGCACTAACCTGAAAACTGGACTATACTAGCTTAGAAAGGCAGGAAACAAATATATATATATAAATATATATATATATATATATATATATATATATATATATATATATATATATATGTTTTGTTTTGTTTTCAGAAAATAAAGCAGATACAATCAAAAAAACACTATAAATGCACAGAAAATTATACTTATTGTTATATATCGCAGATCAGAGTTGAAGTAAATGCCCCTAGTAATAAAGTAGGAAGAAACACAAATACAGTAAAAGCAGATGAATAAAGTGCAATTTTTATATATATATATATATATATATATATATATATATATATATATATATATATATATATATATATATATATATATATATATATATATATATATGTTTATATAAAAAGAATAGAAAATGAACAAACTGATTATTTAAACAAGTTACCCAATTAACCAGAAAAAAAGCTCAAAACTGAGCCCTGTTCCAGCAGTCTTCAATCAGACAAGTTCTAACTGCTTACTCCTTTTACTAGGGTGCAGGGGAACCTTCTCCAAAAAAAGATGGCCTGGATCAGTGCTCAAGTTATACAAACAAAGCTAGATTCAGCAGGCCTGAATCTGGTCTATACTACAGCAACAAGGCACACCAATTTCAGAAAGAAACAGTTCAAATAAGCAGGCACAATAAGCCTGTGACCAGAAAGTCCCAGCTCAGAAGGGCAGAATACAGCTTCCCCTCCCACAAGAGTGCAGACCACAACCCTCTTAATGTAGAATAACTGGCCTGAAGCCCAAGTGCTTAAGCCAGAACTAATACACTTTTAGAATAGCAGATACTGGGCCTTCAATCAGCAATTCCCAGGTTAGAAGGATGTAAGCTACCTGTCCTGCCACAACAGTGCAGACCACAAACCTTTTAAATGTAAAACAACTGATATGAAGCCCAAGTGCTTAAACCAAAAGACTTAGCATAACAGTTACAATGTAATCAGGCTACTACCAAGCAGTAATAAATGCAGCAGAATAAATAAAATTGAGTACTTTTAAGAAAAGCAAAATACAGTAGGAAGAAGCACAAATACAATAAAAGCAGATGAATAAAGTGCATTTTTTTTTAAGTGCAAGGAGAGAGGAAATAAGAACCTAAGTGGGTTAGCCTTCTCAAATCTCTCTGTATTAAGTCGAGTGAGCACTAGACTCAGAATATGATCTCACTGTACTGGGTTAAGTGAGCAAATGAGATGGACCCAGGAGGAGTGTTCTAATACAGACTTACAGGAAGGGCGGGCAATTCCAGAGCCACCAACACTAATACCAACACAGGGACAGAGGGTGGGAACTAATTGCAGAGAGACACACAGCACACTGTTCAATGAAACACACAATTAGGAAACAGAAAAAATGAAAATACAGTACTTTTAAAATTGCAAGTTTGTACTTAACAAAAGACTAAAATACAGACATATGTACTGTTTTACACTGTGATGTTTTATGTCATCAGCTACTGAGAGGTATACATATTTGCTTGCAGTAATTTCCTGGGAAACACAAGATGAATGAAGCTGTGTCCAGTATTCTGGTCAGCAGCCTACATATTCTTGCACAATCATGCCTTCTGGAGGGGGAGCTGCAGACACGTGCTGATGGGTCTGTGTAAATGGTTCAGCACCTTGGTACTGTGATGGCTGATGATCCCATGCTTATACATCCATCGACATGACAGTATGGCCATATCCTGCTGTGGCTATACCTCACAGCTGTACAGATTCACACAGGTTGCCCAGAGGCAGGGTTCATATTTCTGGTCATTATCCCTTCACATTGTGGTTTACAAGCAGGTCTGTAGTCACCTATTCCTGTGTTTGCAGTCAGGGATAGTATGTGCACACACCTGAGTTTCAGACTTCACACACTCCGTGGCATCCATGCTTCTACCCCCCCCCTTGTTATTCTATCCTCTTCCGAACATTATGCAAATGTTATCTGATAAGTATCCCTATAGTTATCACTTCATCCCAGCAGTATTTAGGGGTTGGTCCACAGTTCATGCAGTAGGACATGGTGAACATGCTACTGGGATTTGTCGACATAGCCTTGCATTTGTGCTCTGTGGACTGTATTATGTTGTCATTTGGGAGTCCATGAGATAACATACATTGGCAGTATGGGTGAGACACAGGCCTTTGACAGAGGACTGTAGGGCATTTGGCAGCGATGCAGGCCATCTCTAGCAGGCCAGTGCATTATGTTACTCCTACAGTCCCAGGCTGCAAGCCACTATATTCCCCTGGGGTGACAGGGTAGGTGTGCAAGGTGTTAATGCCAATAGTTTCTGTCCTTACTGATCCATTGGTGTGGATGCTGGCAGGGTGCTGCTTACAGCTAGGGACACACCTGCATGGGACACCTCTTCAGCATGCTGCATTCTGTGGCTATTCCCATACGGAGGTGGGGGTCATATTGTACTCATTCCCAACAGCAAGGATAAGACTTGTGAGGTACCTGTGGCTGATGGTGGGGTGAGCTGGGTGCATCTGTGCTATGGAAGCTACTTACAGCTGACTCACAGATATACGTGGGGCATTCCACTTATGCTGGCTTGTACAGGGACATCAGCAGTTTCTCAGTACTTCATACCTGTGCATTTTGTGGTCTGTCAGTGTTTGGCCAAACGACATCAGTATTCCATACTACAAAGCCAACTAATATGCTGCTAACCTGTATGTACAACTCCAAAGGTGTGAACATTTGACAGTAACCTTTTTTACACTCTCTGTCTAGGGTACTTCCACCTGTGTATTGTTTGTATGCCTTGGCCCACATTCATGACATGTCCATATTTCAGATGGTGACAGATATTACACATCCAAGCAATTAGTATGGACTGCTGCTGGATTGTCTCTTGCTGGGATGCATTGTGTTTGGCACTGCAACTGTGAGAACTTGGCCCTGTCAGCAACAGTACTGGCCATTGGCCCCCAGGACACAACCCTCCATGCCTACATCCTGACCACTTTCACACAATATACAACACAAAACAACCTAATACACAGAACCCTGCATATTGTACACGTGCTACCATCTATCCTGCTACTTTGGCCAGCTCAGGTAATCTGTACTCCACTGTCATTATACCTACACATATATGTTACTACATTTCTACATAGGATTGTGGGGGGGGGGCACACCTGACAACTGTAAACATTTGCTATGACTGTACTGGTGTTTTAGGTACTCCATTTCATTCTGTATTCTGACCTATCATGCAGGCAAGAGACATATCAGTGTATTACAGTTCTTAGGTTTTATTGACCTACATTTCAGTTTCAGACTTCTTACCCTTCAGAACTAACATCCCACTGCCTGACCTGTTGTAGTCTGTCTGTCTGTGTAGGTCTGGAGGGGAGCTGTTCTCCATAGCCATCAATCAGAGGCCTTAGCATAGCCTTTCTTTGTGTTTGTCTACACCTGTCCTGCTGGCTGAGACTGTTGTTGGGTATGTAAGCCTCACAGACATGCATGTGTGTGTCCTATGGACACACATTTGGCCCACTACATGTCCTGTAGTGGGTTTTGTCACCTTGTCTATTACTGCCTACTATGTTGACACCAGTATTTGTTAAAGATTTCATGCTGCCGATATAGGTGTCTACTCTCTGCTGGCATTCCATTCAGCCACCTGATTCCTTAACATGCTCACATCCATACCATAGATATGGGTAGCAGAACATACTACTATATTCAGCAATTGATAGTGAGTGTGACTTACCTTGTGGCTGTGCCAGTATTGAGGATGGTGCTGGAGGGCTGACTATGTCGGATGCACATTGTACACTCCCTATATATGGTTAAGCACAGGTTGTGTCATGTTTGGCATCCCTTTTACTGTATGTGCGAGTCAGAGTAAGGTGTCATTCCCTGGGTTCCTACCATGTCAGTGTATGTGCTATGTGTTGCCTCTTTGCCAAGGCATGGGCATACTGGGAATGCCTCCTTCTGCCTAATGCGGCAGGCTCAGGTTGTTCCTCCTCTGAGTCACTCTGTGCCTGTGCAGGCTTTGGCAATGATAGGAGGCTGTGTGGCCCTGCTCCATGCTGTTCCTGCTGCAGCTGTTTCCACAGGATCACATTGTGTAGCATGGCACATACAATGACAATTTGAGTACATGTAGCTGGTGAGTACTGCAAGGCTCCTCCAGATATGTCCAAGCACCGGAACTGTGACTTGAACATCCCAAACACATGCTTTTTTATGATTCTGATCTGTGCATGTGCCTCATTATGGAGTTCTTGTTCAGGTGTGTGTGCATTTCCGATGGGTGTCATCAGCCACGGCTCCAGTGCATAACCAGCATCCCCCACTAGATGGCCATATGGGATGTCCCCACTGGCAAATCTCTGGTACAGCTGCATCATATCCCAAATGGGGGAGTCGTGATAGCTTCCAGGGCTGCCCGTACACACATTCATTATAATGCCCTGGGTATTGCACATGACCTGGCAGTTGATGGAGGGGAAGCCCTTGTGGTTTATGTAGACCCTATTCCGCTCACTGGGTGGTGCTTTGATGTGTATGTACGTGCAGTCTATAGCACCCACTACCTGAGGGTATTCTGCTATTTGGTGGAAGAGATGCATATTGCTGGTCAATGCCTCACGGGTGTTGAGGAAATATATGTGTTCACCGGCATGTGCTGACATGGCATCCAAGAATGGGTGGAGTACCCTGGATGCTGATGCCTGTGAGATCCCCATGATATCCCCAGTTGGCCTTTGGAATGTACATGTGGCTAGTATTCTTAAGCCTATACATACCTTGGTATCTACTGGGATAGCACTCCACTATCTCCAGCTCATGTAGCCCCTGGTAAGTTACCCTGGGTCTGTGCACTCTTCTCCTTCTCCTCACTGTGGGTTGGTTGTCAGCATTCTCATCCTCACCACCCACAGCTTGTTCCACATGAGAGTGAATGCAGCCCCTATCATTTTGTTGCTTTTTTTAGGTAAAACTTCCCTGTTTGTGTACACTGGTGGTGTATAGTTTGTAGGAAAAACCAGAGGGAAAGGGGTTTGCATAGTTTATAGTAGTGTGCTGGGCTGGGCTGCTGCCTGTGTAATTGGCTGATTCTGATACATTTTACCTGCCAGTTATGCTAGTTTTCCTTGATTACCTTCCTACTGCTGTTTTCCCTTCCCATTGCCTTCTTGTTTAAGTCCCGAGCCGCTCAGCGCAAACCCAGTGCGCAGATGTGAATGGAGCTGCTATTTCCTGGTTTAATTTTTGTTGTTGTTTAAAATCCGGTGTGCAGCACGCACACCTATTTAGGCAATCTAAAGAGTGCTAGGCAGCTTCAGACAGACACTCTTCCTTAGCTCTGCTAAGCTAAGTGCAAACCTGAGCCACAAAGTTCCAATAAGCTTACAGTATGCCTGACACAACCCTCTATGATGTCAGCTAACTGTTAGGCTTGCGCCATGGTTTTTCTGCACCTACACAGTTGGATGCAGGCTAGCCATGAGGGGAAATCTGTGATTCAGTATCATTCCCCACATTTGCATAGAATTGCCTGGTAATGCTTAGTTACAAGTCTGACACTGAGCCTTCCCCCTTAGCAACCACTATTCACTGACCTTGCTGTCTTCTGCCTGCCATTGACTATAATTGCAAAATTGTGATTTTGCATAAAAAGGTTTTTTCAAGGTTTTAGTTTTATTTTTGGCATGATCCCGTTTGAGTGCTGCTGCCCTATGCTTAAACAGCCAAAATCGGCCAAAAAAAAAAATTTTTTTTGTTATTTTTAAACTACTTTCCATGTCAATGGCCATATAGTTGGTCATTGGCATGCCTTCCACATTATATACACCCTTTATTTGGAGCTGTCATGGCTCCATTTTGTAGTTTGCAGAAATGTACTCGGTTACTAACTGAGTACATTTCTGCAGGTTACACTAATCCTGCACGGACGACTGCCAGCTTCCTGGATCACTAAGTCACCTCATTTGCATGGTTTTCACCTGCAAATGGGATAATTAGCATACAGGAGCTGTGTCCATGCAGGAATAGTGCAAGACGCTCGTGCACGTCCCAGGAGCTTCTTCCTGGATCTCTCGGCGGCCATATTGCCTCCAGCAGCTCTTGCACTATTCCTGCATGCCATGCAGAGCTTGCTGAATCCTGGAGTGTGCATCACAAGCTCAACATAATGTTGTTTTTTGGGGACCTTTTTAACACTGACCCTGTACAGAAGCTGTCTGCTATATATCTTAATGGGAATGGAACAAAAATATGTTAATTTAGACAAAGAATGTTATAGAAGAGGTTCTTATTTTGCTTCTACACTGCGAGCTTTTTGAAATACTGACTCTTGATACAGTTATGCTCCTTATAAATATACCCTTTGATGCCTGTTTAGCTGTATTTAAAGTTTTGAATTACCTACAAGGGAAAAAGAAAAAGGATATTGGTAAATACTGTCATCTTCTGCATGGTGAAAACCTGTTCTCATTTTTACCCAGTAATTGTTTTATCATATAGCTGATGTTGCCACCAATACTAAAGTTTATCACATTTGCAAGTTTAAATTTAAATTAATCCTATGGCTTTATTGTTCTGGGTTGGTCTACAAAATATAAAGTTTACATTCATTAGACATTGCTATATTAACAAGTCAGAAGGCTAAGATATGACTGGCTTTCTTTGGCAGATTCTTGTTACATGTTTAGTGCATTCTGCAAATTCAGATATGATGTGCTTCGCTTTCTCAACATATTTTAGAGATAATATATTATTTCCTTTCCTCCCTGTGTCATTGCTCATAATTCAGCAAGTTCCTTGCTTATTATTATAATTTTCAGGATTAACATATTAATACCTTTTCTTTACAGACTTTTGATAACATCTTAAAGGTCAATATTTGCCATAACTGTTTTTGTTCAAATTTTTCTAAGCTGCTCTGACTTTG
Source organism: Protopterus annectens (assembly GCF_019279795.1). Taxonomy (NCBI): domain Eukaryota; kingdom Metazoa; phylum Chordata; order Ceratodontiformes; family Protopteridae; genus Protopterus; species Protopterus annectens. The sequence continues at coordinate 325,142,459 of NC_056745.1, read as the reverse complement.
AAACCATTATAATGGCATTTATTTTTCTTCCTAAGCATAAGCATTTGAGATATTGCAGCAGACAGCATAGGACAGCTATTATTTATGGTCTGCAGGAACTTCTGTTCAAGAGGTTACATAGGTATGTATTGGAGATTTATTCAGTTACACTATGCTGAATGGCCAACTTTAATGTCAGTTGAGAATTTACTACTATGAGAACTGTCCCAATAAGCACTGTTATAATATGTTAACATTATTTATTTGAATCACTTATGAGGATACCCTCATCTGTAATGCTCCGCAATAGGATATTTTACTCTGTGGAAGGAGGAGGTAGTCAGGTGAGACATTCTTGCTGCAGAGGAGAAGCTGGTTAGCATCTCTTAGTATCCCTTTCTATTATTACACATCAAAGTATTAGATTCCTTTTGTTTCCAAACATATTAGACTGATTTTACATATAACCTGTTAAATAACTGTTCTTACTTGGTACATAGAGCAGCAGTTTTCTGGGTTGATATTTTACCAGATTTTTTACAGACATTTTAGAAGCTTGGTACAGTTTTTATTGTACTATACTTTTTTGTGATGTCTGACAATTCTTTTATTTAAGTACTAGTAATACATGAAGGAGCATGCACAAGAGAAAGAGCTGGTAATGGTGTCTGGGATCACTGTCATAGAAGACTTCAAGCATATGTATATAGAGGGAGAACACACATCTAATGATATATTATTGATGTAGGATGGTAGAGGTTTGGGCTACAGCTCAGAAACTTCCAGATGTCATAAAAAAATTTGAACTGCAAATAGCTGTGCTTCAAGAAACTAAATTAATAAAAAACGGGTTGGAAAGCATCTTGAATATTGAAATGGGTGGGGTACAGCTACTTTTACTTTATCATTGACATGGGGGTTATTATTTAAATTCAACATTATCATAGTGGTCACTCTACAAATGACTAAAAGACACAGGCAGATGGATAGTTGAATGATTTAAACACTAAGAAGAGATGTACTGGGAAACTTTTATGGCCCAGTAGAAATCACTCCTGGTTCATTTACATTTTATTTGAAGTTACATCATCTGAGAAACACTATAGTGCAACAATTATTATGAGAGATCTTCAGTGCTTTATTAGAACTACAACTGGGGGGATTCCTGAGACCAAAGTTCTTGTCAAACAGATAGAAGACTTAGACATTGTGGCCATTTGGAGGGTAACCTAATCCAGTCGTGATGGGTTTCTCTTTGAAAGGAACGACTAAAAGAATAGCCAGGCATATAGATTATTGAATAATCAATAATAGCCTGGATAAGTCTAATTAGAAATACTGAACATTTTTTGTATAAACATATTGGACCACAATGTAGTTCCTCAGGAACTCAAATATATTAAGTTGAATCATTACAGCAAGTGTTGGAAGTTATATTTTCTAATTTTGAAATCTGAATAAAAAATAAAAATCATTTAAGTTTGGATTAACGAACATTGGAAAGAGATTGCTGAGCAGGAGGCTTTTTTGTTGGCAAGGTGGGAAGCATTCGAATGGGGTTAAAGCCATGTCATATCATCAAATAAGAAGGAAAATGTAGCGTGACAGAACAGTATTAAGGACTGAGAAGGCCACATATAGAACAGACAAACAGCAGAGCAGAGCCTTGTAAAGATAGAGAATAATTTGATAAATCAAAGGTATAGAAACAGGAATGCAGGATGTCACATCTGATTTAGCAAAGGAGTTGAAGTTGCCTAAATTCTAAGTATTAAGACTAGAACAAAAATTTAAGGAAACAGTAAATAAAGCTCTAAAAAATGAGAAGAAGCAGTGATGCATTATCCTAGAGAAAATAATAGTATAAACATGGCAGTTATGAAGAACTGCATAGCAGTAACACCAAAATTTGGAGACACCAATAGAAAGACCTATAGAAATACTTATACTTTAAATTAAGGAGTTAGATGATTGGCAAACACTCTTATACTTTAAATTAAGGAGTTAAATGAAGAGAAAGAAAATTGGTCAGCCTTTTATATTAACTAACATTTACAAAGCACTAGACTCATTAAACTCGCAAAAAGTTCCAGGCATGATGGCCTTATGTCAGATTTTATAAGGTATTTTGCACCTACATTTCAGGATGTATAAGCCCTCAAATTTCTTCCCACATCAGCAAGGCTCAACACTATTGCTCTGATTCTAAAATCAGAAAAAAAAGATTCCTATTGACCCTACTACGTTTCACACAATTTCTTTCCTCCTACTAGAAAGCAAGTAGTATATGACAATGCTGTTCCACCATGTAATCCATTTATCTAGCAGATGTTTATCAATAATTCATTAAAAAGATAGAATGGGTAGCCCCAATATACATAAATTATGGCTTAATGTGTAAGAAATGAGGAAGGATTTTTTTTAATAAGGTAAGTCCACTGGGTACAGTGTCCCTTTTCAGGGGCAAACCAGGATCATTTTCTGGTTAATTAATTGACTTTCGCAGATTCACTTACCTGTGAGACTGAGCAAGTCAGAAGTCAAACACACAAATACAACTCCTGGGTCACCCATGAAAACAGACCAGTTAATAGAAAAAAATGTCTGTGTGCCTAGTTTCCATCTCAATGTGTTGAATCCATGTTATTAATTCTGAATAAAAGTGTCATCCAAAATCAGAAATGAGATACCGCAGATCTCCCTTTCTGGTACTATGTATGTTTAAGCATTTATTGTATTTGTTTTTTGAGGTAAAGTAAACAAGGTTTTCAGAAATAAAAGAGATTGGTTTGGTCAACAGGGAGTTTGGCTGACATCTGTTAAATCAACTGCATTTGCTCGACTGTACAGATAGTCGACAGGTGTACAAGATCGACACTACATGGGTATGGGAATATTCCCTTTCCCTGTGAATTGTGCAAACTCAGAGTTAGTATATATAATTAACAGGAGTTGTGGGGAATATAGAACCCCCCCCCACCTGGGGTGATGTTGTTTATGTCTTTTTTTTTTTTTTTTTTTTTTTTGAAGTATTGTTTACATGCACCAAGAAGCAGACTCAGAGTATGTATAGAAGATAGTTGACATTTCCATTTCTGATGTAGTGGGATTTACCTTCAGGATGTCAGCATTCATGTTAGTTGACCAACCAGTCATAGGAGTGTATATATCTATATCTCTATCTATCAGATCTATATTATATCAGTGAACGCTTGAAATTGCGAACGCTGTATAATCGACCTAAACACTTCAAAAATCCATAATGGCGAACACACAGATATATACCAACTCCGAGATCGCACCACATTGAATTGAACGGTAACCACCCCTTATGGAGATTTCCGTTTAAATGCTCGAACTTGTACAATGAACATATGGCCTCGACTATATGATAGGAACCCGAAAAGGGCTAATATAGTTGAAAATTACACACACACACACACACACACACACACACACACACACACACACACACACACACACACACACACACACATTAACCCGTGGGTTACAAATTATATGTTGCAGCACTAAAAACACAAACTGGTGTTCATTCTCTTTTTCAATATTCTTATATAAAGCATTAGCCAGTGGGCTTAATTATTGATGAACATTTAGAAAAATGTGAACTGAAATGGCAATTAAAGTTGAATGCTAGTAGGTTCCCAGGGTTAATTGATTTTATTTTTGTATTGGCTTGATGGAAACATGTGACTTCTGGATTTAATTATTTGTGTGTGTTTTTTAAGAAGTTTATTATGTTGGATTAGTTGTCGTTTTTGCACCGCAGCATGTTCATAGTTGGTGAAGTTTAGTTCCTGCTTGATTGGTAGATATATATAGAGAGGGGGTACCACATGAAGATATTGACTGCTAATGTTAGGGAAACCAGTTCTCCAGATGAACTGCTGCCACTCCAGTATTACTGCATACTCTGTCTACCTGGCTACCTATCTATCTACCTATCGATTTATCTATCGGTCTATCGGTCTATCGGTCTATCTGTCTATCGGTCTATCTATCTTTTTATTTATGTGTGTGTGCGGGGGGGATCTATTTGTCAATCTATCAGTCTGTCTCCCTATCTGTCTACATGTCCATTTATCTCTCTGTTTGCTTTATTAATTTCTTAACTTACTGGTACAGTGGACCCTTTAACTGTTGAAATATGTTTATAAGATGGGTGCCATATGACTGATCTTTTTTTTCAGAAAATATACTTTCCATATTTCAAAATGTAGAGAAAAATATTGTAGACTCAGATTAAGACTGGTTAAATACAAAAAGGTAAATACAGAAGTAAATACAACCAGTCAACCATGGCAGTTGCTGTTTAAAATCATGATTTTATACAGGAACTGCCATGATTGACTGGTTGGATTTATTTCTGTTCTTTCTATATTTAATTTGCTGAAAGTTCTTACTTCAAAACTATTTTTAGTCAAAGCAGACAATATGCTGCAACACAACTGCACTTATTTGAGATAAGCACAGCCTTAGATATAATAATAGTTATGTACAGGATCAGAGGGTAGAGCTAATAATAACACTTATTTGGCGATGTAGCACTATATGTGTTCCAGTCTTAATTATCAGGGCTTGTAAATAAAGTAAGAAGATGTCAGCTCATTTTCTATGTGTTTATTTAGCATTTGTTGACTGGGAAAGTCCGACTAGAACATACCCTATTTTCAGCCGAGGCCCAGAGAGAAATGTTCCAGATGTGGATTGTGGGAGAAAGCCCACACGAATGCAGGGAAAACATGCAAACTCCATACAGAAGGCACCTCAGCCAAGAGTTAAACCAGAGAACCTCTTGCTGTGAGGCAACAACATTAACCGATGCACCACTGCACCACCCATGTCTCTTATAACCAATAAGATGGCAGTAGTGAAGATGGCTGAAAGATACATTACTGGACAGACTTGCATTAATATGACAGTTTGCAGAAAAAAAATCTAAAAACAAGTAGGTGGCTATATATGTTAACATTATTTTCACCTCTGTATAGCATTAAACATTTTAAAACATTCAGAACTTATTTACACTCTTCTTGGTTAGTCAAATAGGCATAAGGTTCAAGTCTTGGATTATTATGTTTTTCATTATGTAGTTGGTTCCAAATTACTTTCCCAGTGTCTGAAAAAGATATTTCATCACAAGTTAGCCTGATTTTTTGCTGGCTAAAAGCTACTCCACTATCTTGTAAGGTCCTTGATTCTGATGTTGTGGTCAGAATCAGCTACTGGATAGCACTGAGGTGCTGGAGGTGACATCAAAAAATTCATTTTAGTTCCTCTGAGAACTCAGATGATGTCAGATAACTGAAAGGCAGAAAGGAGAGTGCACTGTGGTGGTAGCAAGGCTTTGCACAGTCAGGCAGATGCCAGTGTTGTGGGTGGCATGTGGGCATGCTTGCTTGCAGTTTGAATCTTTATTCCATTTTTACTCTGCACTCTAGCATTGTACCTACCCTGTGATGGGGACAGTACATCTGCCATCAGTGGTTAATGAGTTGGGACATAAGATGCCACAGATAAAACCAAATACAGTGAGCAGTGAACACAAATGAGAAGAGATATTGAACCAAGGCCACTGGATACTGACAGATCTCATAATTAATAGGAGTTGGGTTTTGCAGTGTGCATCTCCCAATGTACCCACTGCAAAGAGAAGGTTATGTCAGCATGTTTTAAGACAGAGTCAATGTTAGTTCCTTGAAGCCTTCAGCAGCATAAAGTGAACATTGGTACCTAAGCTTACAGACTATGGAGCACATACTGTACCATTGTATGGACAGATTCATGCTAACTGGCATGCCACTTTGCAGGCACAGTTCAATGGGTACATCTGTCTTTTATAGTACATCAGAAGGAAAATAACTGCATGTTCAGTGCACACTTTGTATACTTCCATGTATTCAAGACCCAGAATTCACAAAATAAATATATACCCACGTGTGCCAGTAACCACTGAAAACTTATCAGAATTGTTTGTATGCACAATGTTTCACACATGATGTATGTGACAAGACATGCTAACAAATATGGAGTAGATGAGTACAATAACACATGACACATGGTGTGTCACTGTCACATGTGTCTCATGATTTTTGTGCAGTCTCCCACTGCTATAAGGATGACTATACTTCCAAATATGAGCTCTGCGTATCTGTTCTCCCATATGCAATATTCAGGGCAAAACAATAACACAAACAATGGCATTACCATCTGACATTAACATTTTTTGTTTCAATTCCCAACTAATATGCCTTTGGTGCAGAGTCTGCCTGCCATTACTTAATGAACCTGAAGTTTCTTCAGGTGGTTTGGTTTTGTCCTTCTTCACAGAATGATGCAGTAAGTGAACTGTCATTCTCCAATTTGCCAGTATCAGCGAATGTACTGTGTAAGTGAGTCAGAGTGTGATCTGTGATCGAATTGTGCCCCGTCCACAATGAGATTCAATGGTTGCACCATCTGGCTGCTAAGACAGACTCCCACAATCCTGTAAAGGAAAAATCAGGTTATCAGCAAAGAGGAGGATGGATGGTTGGATAAAGGGTGGATGGATGTGAGGTATTCATGTGGCAGTCACAGTAAATATATACCAGTTCAAATGCAATTCAAAACATATTATTGTGATTGCATAACATCAATTGTGCTACCTACATACCGAGCTCCAACACTGTCACTTTGATTTGTGTGAACATACTGATTGCAACATGTACAGTACAGTGGCTTTCGGCATGTAAGCATATTTTTGTGTGTATTTTACATCAGTGTATAAAACAATGATGCAAGTAGACTGCAAACCACCTCTTCTGGAAGCCTTTTCCTGCTACCAGTCATCATTTCCATGACTAGTACATCCTCCTATCCTCCATGAGGCATATAGCTTGTATCTTCATATTGCTTCTGCTTGCTTTCATATATCACATTTTGAAAGAGGGTGCCTACTTGTACTTTCTGGATGTCCTTGAAATGATTAAATGTTTCTATCACATCCACCTCTACCATCTTTCTTCATGACTGTAAATGTTATTCCACATTTAATGCTTATCCCCTAATAAGGAGTATTGATGGGACCTAGTTTAAAGGTTTTATGCAGTTCTGGATACCTCATTTGAGTAAAGAAACAGGCAGGATGAAGGCAAAGAAGAAAGGGAAAACTAATAAAATAGTTTGTATAAAGAACCATACAAAAAGGACAATTATTGCAGTTTAAAATGAAAAGTTTTGATGAAAGAATATAGATTAGCAATTAAGTCTTTCAGTGGAATATGTACAATCTAAATATATACCTTGTTATAGATATACCTGATAACAAGAAGACATGAGCAGAAAATATAGGTGAACAACTGAAGGTAGATGCATTCAAGTATTATTTCATGGAAAGAGTGGTGGAAGTTAAGCACTGCTTCTCTGAGCAAATAGAAGGTCAAATTGACAGTTTGAGAATGCACATGACAGGCACAAGGAAATGTTTATGAAGGGTGCAAACTATTACAAGAAAAATATAAAAGAAATTATTAAGTACGTTTTGCAGTTTATCCAGTAGTAAGGAAAACAGTCTTGCTTGTCTGGCCAGCTAGTCATTATCTACCATCAATACTTAAGTGTTTACAATCCATATGATTCACATGTGGAGAACAAATGAGCTTGTGATTAGTTCACCATAATGCATGGTGAGCACCTGTTATGGTGCTGAAATGATCAGGTTAGTAACACTTAAACAACACTGGTATCTAGGTAAGAGGTCATCATTATGGAGATCAGTTTTTCACTGAGCTTCTTGTTAAGTGCTATGACAGATGCATAATAATTGCATTGTCATTTCTGCTGTATGTAATCCTTTCTTCCATGTACTGTATTAGTAACATAAGAGCAGAGTGCTAAGTAAAACTAGGAAGATTAAAAGCCACTCAGTGACAGGGAAGTTGACATGGAAGCAGACAAAAACAAAAACAAAAGTAAGCTATGGATGTTCTTTTAATAGGTGCTCAAGTACTGTAAAACAGATAAAAAGAGTGGGACGTGAACTGGTTTACAGTACTTCTAAATGCTTAAGATGCTCATGACAGGAATAAAGTGCTCTGACACTGTTCTCAATGAGCAACTAATGGAAGTCTTTCACCTGTTTAATATTAATCTTGGTATGGTGCCAAAACTGACAGGGAGATAAACTGCTAATGTCAGTGATGTGAAGTTGTAGAGCTGCAGTCCTTTTCTTTTATGTCAACACTAACTTCAGTCGGTAATCTGGAAAATAACCTCTTCTAAATAGTTATGGTAAAAGTTTCAAGTGTGTGAAATTCTTGTTAAGTACAGTTATTGACTGATTTGTCACCAGAGATATCAGAATACTGTGCCATATTCTGTCATCTCTTAAGTCAGACACTTTTTACTGAAACCTTGTGCAATCTTTTTTTTCTTTTTGTCTGTCAAATACGACACTGCTTTTTAAATAACCATTTTATTGAGATTAAAATAATATAGATTTTTTTTACAACAATCTAACCAATGTAACCCACCACACATACTAATAAAAAATATAAACACTGAATACAACATTGATAAGATATTTATTTAATTTGAGCAAATAGCACAATATATCATTAATCAGCGATGTAAGAAGGAACAGGAAGTTCCCATGTGATTAACACAGATGTTCTAACAAAGGCATTGGTATTTACAGATTCAAACAATATACAAATAATTAGAGGGAGAGAGAGAGAGAGAGAGAGAGAGAGAGAGAGAGAAATCATATATCATAAATGTATCACATTTTCAGTAAAACGGCATTGATTTTTTCCCACAACTAGGATATTTCTTAGTATATTTAGAAAATCTACAAGCTGGTTCCACTGAATTAAGTTACATCTTAGCTTCCAATTCTAAAATGAAGCATTAAATGTACTAAGCCATTTTTTATTTTATTTTATGCATTTGTTAACAGCCAGTCCCGCTAGGTCTCTATTCTGGGGTGACCTAGAAGGATTGTCATACAGTAGGCAAATGCAAGCTGAGGTAATTAAACCCTGGAGTACAAGGTAAACCTCATTAGCACCTCATAGCCTTAATCCTTTGCACTAAGTTTGTAGTAGTTTGATAGAAAAGCAGTAACCTGGACAATTATTGTATGTACTTCCTCCATGTTCTTACTGCAAAATATGGAGAACACATATAACATTTGTTGTCACATGTAGATAACCCAAAACAAAGTTTCAAATTCTCATTTCGTAATTCACTCAATATATGGTCCCTATTTCCGTATATCATTCTTAATTATACGTTTTATTTAGTCATTGGCAAAGTATGCTCTTGTGGTGCTTCATCTGACTCCTTAGCAGACTGTATTCCATCTCCCTCTCTCAATCTCTCTTTCTGTATTTCCTACACGACATTGCTCTATGTGTGAAACATGCACAGCTACTGCATTGATTTGCCTGGCAAATGCAGATTAAACACTGGAAGCTAAACCATCAAAGACCACAATATAAATCACATTACCTGCCACTAATAACTTGTACTAATACCTCCACTAATACTCTGTAGTAATGCCTTCTCAGTCACTCCTTAACAATTTCCTCTGTTCAGGGTCAATTCCTATGCTTAGGGTGGCCACGGTGGTACAGCGGTTTGCATTGCCGCCTCACAGCAAAAGGTTCTCCGGTTTGATCCTTGGCTTGGATGCCTTCTGTGCGGAGTCTGTATGTCCTCCCCAAGGGCGCCCGCAAGTGGGTGCACTTGCATCCCCTGGAACTAGCTACTAGCTGGCCGGAAGATTAAGTTTCGTTTCTTTTTTTTTTTTTTTTAAGGGCGTTTTTCTTTAAGAATGCCCTTTATGTACAGCTGCACAGACGGAGCAGGTGTTTGCAACTTGTTTATGTCTTCTCCGTCTGTGCAACCGATGGATTACGTTTTCATCTTCTGCGCGGAATTTGAATTTCAGGAGATGTTTGGACTACGGACGAACGTACAAGTGAGAGGTAGGTGTGTTTTAAGTGTTTAAGAGGTGTGTGTGTGTGTGTGTGTGTGTAAGAAATAGGTAGGTAGGTAGGTAGGTAGGGTTGTGTGGATATAAGAAGTAGGTAGAGGTATATATGTGTTGTTTATATAAAAAGTAGGTAGGGGTGTGTATGTGTTTATGTAAGAAGTAGGTAAGGGTGTGTATGCCTTTATGTAAGAAGTAGGTAGGGTTGTGTATGCATTTATTTAAGAAGTAGGTAGGGGTTTGTGTGTGTGTGTGTGTGTGTGTGTGTGTGTGTGTGTGTGTGTGTGTGTGTGTGTGTGTGTGTGTGTGTGTGTGTGTGTGTATACTGTTATGACTTTTGAGTTGGGACTGGTTTGAACGGAGTTTGTGTTTCTTTTTTTTTTATCTTTAGTTGTTCAACGAAGATGCATTCACTGAAATGCGATTTGCAATGTGATATAGACCCGCAGACATCAATTTTAAGCCATTTTAAGCATCGGATGACATTATGCATTATTTTTTCATTAATTCTACTTATGTTAATTTGAGAGGGAAGATGCATTTTTCTGCTCTGATCTATAAGGAAGGCTGCTGTTATTCTATTTATATATATATATATATATATATATATATATATATATATATATATATATATATATATATATATAAAACATTGAAAAATGAAACACATAGGCTATAAAAAAATATTATAATTGTTATTGCTTTTTCCACTCTCTCAAGCTGAGGCATACCTCAGTGACAAACCTGTGTTTTTTGCTCATGTTCACTATTACATCACAAGTATTTTCCATATTTTCCTAGTAAATCTTTTATTTGTTTATGGAGTTTTAGTTGTTTAAAATTACATATACAAGTCTTTTTGACCTAGATCATTGATTGAGAGGAAAAAAACAAATTAATACAAAAAGGCCTTCTTCCTGCCACAGTGGGAAATTTGGCCAATGACAAATTTAGTTCTAAGGAGAAGCTCTCAAAAACAGTTTTCTTCCCCAGTTGGTCTAATAGAGGAGAAAAAAATTATCATTATATAGATGTACATAGACAACATCAGTTCTCTGCAGATAGAAATAAACCTATTAGAAAAAACTCTCAGGTCTCCATTTCTTTTTCTGCTAAGAAACGTGGCCCACTATACCAAGGGCACATTCCACTTCAGAAGTTGCTTACCTCATTGGCCTTTTTCTGTAAAGCAGTCTTGGTTGATGTTTATGTCGCAGCTACTTATCTTCACTGAATATCTTTGCAAAACACTATAAGCTGGATGTGATCTCTAGGTCTTGATTTTCTTTTAGCACCATAGTGGTTAGGGGTAAGCTCCCATGAGGGAGACCACACAATGATTAGCCTGTCCTGCTGTCGTTGAGTAGTACCATAGTGGTTAGGGGTACGCTCCCGTGAGGGAGACCACACAATGATTAGCCTGTCCTGATGTTGATGAGTAGTACCATAGTGATTAGGGGTACGCTCCCATGAGGGAGACCACACAATGATTAGCCTGTCCTGCTGTCGTTGAGTAGTACCATAGTGGTTAGGGGTACGCTCCCATGAGAGAGACCACACAATGATTAGCCTGTCCTGCTGTCATTGAGTAGCACCATAGTGGTTAGGGGTACGCTCCCATGAGGGAGACCACACAATGATTAGCCTGTCCTGCTGTCATTGAGTAGTACCATAGTGGTTAGGGGTACACTCCCATGAGGGAGACCACACAATGATTAGCCTGTCCTGATGTTGATGAGTAGTACCATAGTGATTAGGGGTACGCTCCCATGAGGGAGACCAGACAATGATTAGCCTGTCCTGCTGTCGTTGAGTAGTACCATAGTGGTCAGGGGTACGCTCCCATGAGGGAGACCACACAATGATTAGCCTGTCCTGCTGTCATTGAGTAGCACCATAGGGGTTAGGGGTACGCTCCCATGAGGGAGACCACACAATGATTAGCCTGTCCTGCTGTCACTGAGTAGTACCATAGTGGTTAGGGGTATGCTCCCATGAGGGAGACCACACAATGATTAGCCTGTCCTGCTGTCGTTGAGTAGTACCATAGTGGTTAGGGGTATGCTCCCATGAGGGAGACCAGACAATGATTAGCCTGTCCTGCTGTCATTGAGTAGTACCATAGTGGTTAGGGGTACGCGCCCATGAGGGAGACCACACAATGATTAGCCTGTCCTGCTGTCGTTGAGTAACACCATAGTGGTTAGGGGTACGCTCCCATGAGGGAGACCACACAATAATTAGCCTGTCCTGCTGTCGTTGAGTAGTACCAAAGTGGTTAGGGGTACGCTCCCATGAGGGAGACCACACAATGATTAGCCTGTCCTGCTGTCATTGAGTAGTACCATAGTGGTTAGGGGTATGCTCCCATGAGGGAGACCACACAAAGATTAGCCTGTCCTGCTGTCATTGAGTAGTACCATAGTGGTTAGGGGTATGCTCCCATGAGGGAGACCACACAATGATTAGCCTGTCCTGCTGTCGTTGAGTAGTACCATAGTGGTTAGGGGTATTCTCCCATGAGGGAGACCACACAATGATTAGCCTGTCCTGCTGTCGTTGAGTAGCACCATAGTGGTTAGGGGTACGCTCCCATGAGGGAGACCAAACACAAAGATTAGCCTGTCCTGCTGTTGTTGAGTAGTACCATAGTGGTTAGGGGTATGCTCCCATGAGGGAGACCACACAATGATTAGCCTGTCCTGCTGTCGTTGAGTAGTACCATAGTGATTAGGGGTAAGCTCCCATGAGGGAGACCACACAATGATTAGCCTGTCCTGCTGTCATTGAGTAGTACCATAGTGATTAGGGGTACGCTCCCATGAGGGAGACCACACAATGATTAGCCTGTCCTGCTGTCGTTGAGTAGTACCATAGTAGTTAGGGGTACGCTCCCATGAGGGAGACCACACAATGATTAGCCTGTCCTGCTGTCATTGAGTAGCACCATAGAGGTTAGGGGTACGCTCCCATGAGGGAGACCACACAATGATTAGCCTGTCTTGCTGTCGTTGAGTAGTACCATAGTGGTTAGGGGTATGCTCCCATGAGGGAGACCACACAATGATTAGTCTGTCCTGCTGTCATTGAGTAGTACCATAGTGGTTAGGGGTACGCTCTCGTGAGGGAGACCACACAATGATTAGCCTGTCCTGCTTTCGTCGAGTAGCACCATAGTGGTTAGGGGTACGCTCCCATGAGGGAGACCACACACAATGATTAGCCTGTCCTGCTGTCATTGAGTAGTACCATAGTGGTTAGGGGTACGCTCACATGAGGGAGACCACACAATGATTAGCCTGTCCTGCTGTCGTTGAGTAGTACCATAGTGGTTAGGGGTATGCTCCCATGAGGGAGACCACACAATGATTAGCCTGTCCTGCTGTCGTTGAGTAGTACCATAGTGGTTAGGGGTACGCTCCCATGAGGGAGACCACACAATGATTAGCCTGTCCTGCTGTCATTGAGTAGCACCATAGTGGTTAGGGGTATGCTCCCATGAGGGAGACCACACAATGATTAGCCTGTCCTGCTGTCATTGAGTAGCACCATAGTGGTTAGGGGTACGCTCCCATGAGGGAGACCACACAATGATTAGCCTGTCCTGATGTCATTGAGTAGCACCATAGTGGTTAGGGGTATGCTCCCATGAGGGAGACCACACAATGATTAGCCTGTCCTGATATCATTGAGTAGTACCATAGTGGTTAGGGGTACGCTCCCATGAGAGAGACCACACAATGATTAGCCTGTCCTGCTGTCGTTGAGTAGCACCATAGTGGTTAGGGGTACGCTCCCATGAGGGAGACCACACAATGATTAGCCTGTCCTGATGTTGTTGAATAGTACCATAGTGGTTAGGGGTATGCTCCCATGAGGGAGACCACACAATGATTAGCCTGTCCTGCTGTCGTTGTGTAGCACCATAGTGGTTAGGGGTACGCTCCCATGAGGGAGACCACACAATGATTAGCCTGTCTTGATGTTGTTGAGTAATACCATAGTGGTTAGGGGTATGCTCCCATGAGGGAGACCACACAATGATTAGCCTGTCCTGATGTCGTTGAGTAGCACCATAGTGGTTAGGGGTACGCTCCCATGAGGGAGACCACACAATGATTATCCTGTCCTGATGTCGTTTAGTAGCACCATAGTGGTTAGGGGTACGCTCCCATGAGGGAGACCACACAATGATTAGCCTGTCCTGCTGTCGTTGAGTAGCACCATAGTGGTTAGGGGTACACTCCCTTGAGGGAGACCACACAATGATTAGCCTGTCCTGATGTCGTTGAGTAGCACCATAGTGGTTAGGGGTACGCTCCCATGAGGGAGACCACACAATGATTAGCCTGTCCTGCTGTCATTGAGTAGTACCATAGTGGTTAGGGGTACGCTCCCATGAGGGAGACCACACAATGATTAGCCTGTCCTGCTGTCGTTGAGTAGTACCATAGTGGTTATGGGTACGCTCCCATGAGAGAGACCACACAATGATTAGCCTGTCCTGCTGTCGTTGAGTAGTACCATAGTGGTTAGGGGTACGCTCCCATGAGGGAGACCACACAATGATTAGCCTGTCCTGCTGTCATTGAGTAGTACCATAGTGGTTAGGGGTACGCTCCCATGAGGGAGACCACACAATGATTAGCCTGTCCTGCTGTCATTGAGTAGCACCATAGTGGTTAGGGGTACACTCCCATGAGGGAGACCACACAATGATTAGCCTGTCCTGCTGTCGTTGAGTAGCACCATAGTGGTTAGGGGTACGCTCCCATGAGGGAGACCACACAATGATTAGCCTGTCCTGATGTCGTTGAGTAGCACCATAGTGGTTAGGGGTACGCTCCCATGAGATAGACCACACAATGATTAACCTGTCTTGCTGTCATTGAGTAGCACCATAGTGGTTAGGGGTATGCTCCCATGAGGGAGACCACACAATGATTAGCCTGTCCTGCTGTCATTGAGTAGCACCATAGTGGTTAGGGGTACACTCCCTTGAGGGAGACCACACAATGATTAGCCTGTCCTGCTGTCGTTGAGTAGTACCATAGTGGTTAGGGGTACGCTCCCATGAGGGAGTCCACACAAAATGATTAGCCTGTCCTGCTATTGTTGAGTAGTGCCATTGTGGTTAGTGGTACGCTCTCATGAGGGAGTCCACACAAAATGATTAGCCTGTCCTGATGTCGTTGAGTAGCACCATAGTGGTTAGGGGTGTGCTCCCATGAGGGAGACCACACAATGATTAGCCTGTCCTGATATCATTGAGTAGTACCATAGTGGTTAGGGGTACGCTCCCATGAGAGAGACCACACAATGATTAGCCTGTCCTGCTGTCGTTGAGTAGCACCATAGTGGTTAGGGGTATGCTCCCTTGAGGGAGACCACACAATGATTAGCCTGTCCTGATGTTGTTGAATAGTACCATAGTGGTTAGGGGTATGCTCCCATGAGGGAGACCACACAATGATTAGCCTGTCCTGATGTTGTTGAGTAGCACCATAGTGGTTAGGGGTATGCTCCCATGAGGGAGACCACACAATGATTAGCCTGTCCTGATGTTGTTGAGTAATACCATAGTGGTTAGGGGTATGCTCCCATGAGGGAGACCACACAATGATTAGCCTGTCCTGATGTCATTGAGTAGCACCATAGTGGTTAAGGGTACGCTCCCATGAGGGAGACCACACAATGATTATCCTGTCCTGATGTCGTTGAGTAGCACCATAGTGGTTAGGGGTACGCTCCCATGAGGGAGACCACACAATGATTAGCCTGTCCTGCTGTCGTTGAGTAGCACCATAGTGGTTAGGGGTACGCTCCCATGAGGGAGACCACACAATGATTAGCCTGTCCTGCTGTCATTGAGTAGTACCATAGTGGTTAGGTGTATGCTCCCATGAGGGAGACCACACAATGATTAGCCTGTCCTGCTGTCATTGAGTAGTACCATAGTGGTTAGGGGTACGCTCCCGTGAGGGAGACCACACAATGATTAGCCTGTCCTGCTGTTGTTGAGTAGTACCATAGTGGTTAGGGGTACGCTCCCATGAGGGAGACCACACAATGATTAGCCTGTCCTGATGTCGTTGAGTAGCACCATAGTGGTTAGGGGTACACTCCCATGAGGGAGACCACACAATGATTAGCCTGTCCTGCTGTCATTGAGTAGCACCATAGTGGTTAGGGGTACGCTCCCATGAGGGAAACCACACACAATGATTAGCCTGTCCTGCTGTCATTGAGTAGCACCATAGCGGTTAGGGGTACGCTCCCATGAGGGAGACCACACAATGATTAGCCTGTCCTGCTGTCATTGAGTAGTACCATAGTGGTTAGGGGTATGCTCCCATGAGGGAGACCACACAATGATTAGCCTGTCCTGCTGTCATTGAGTAGCACCATAGTGGTTAGGGGTATGCTCCCATGAGGGAGACCACACAATGATTAGCCTGTCCTGCTGTCGTTGAGTAGTACCATAGTGGTTAGGGGTATGCTCCCATGAGGGAGACCACACAATGATTAGCCTGTCCTGCTGTCGTTGAGTAGCACCATAGTGGTTAGGGGTACACTCCCATGAGGGAGACCACACAATGATTAGCCTGTCCTGCTGTTGTTGAGTAGTACCATAGTGGTTAGGGGTATGCTCCCATGAGGGAGACCACACAATGATTAGCCTGTCCTGATGTCATTGAGTAGCACCATAGTGGTTAGGGGTACGCTCCCATGAGGGAGACCACACAATGATTAGCCTGTCCTGATGTCGTTGAGTAGCACCATAGTGGTTAGGGGTACACTCCCTTGAGGGAGACCACACAATGATTAGCCTGTCCTGATGTCGTTGAGTAGCACCATAGTGGTTAGGGGTACGATCCCATGAGGGAGACCACACAATGATTAGCCTGTCCTGCTGTCGTTGAGTAGTACCATAGTGGTTAGGGGTACGCTCCCATGAGGGAGACCACACAATGATTAGCCTGTCCTGCTGTCGTTGAGTAGCACCATAGTGGTTAGGGGTATGCTCCCATGAGGGAGACCACACAATGATTAGCCTGTCCTGCTGTCGTTGAGTAGTACCATAGTGGTTAGGGGTATGCTCCCATGAGGGAGACCACACAATGATTAGCCTGTCCTGCTGTTGTTGAGTAGTACCATAGTGGTTAGGGGTACGTTCCCATGAGGGAGACCACACACAATGATTAGCCTGTCCTGCTGTCGTTGAGTAGCACCATAGCGGTTAGGGGTACACTCCCATGAGGGAGACCACACAATGATTAGCCTGTCCTGCTGTCATTGAGTAGCACCATAGTGGTTAGGGGTACGCTCCCATGAGGGAGACCACACAATGATTAGCCTGTCCTGATGTCATTGAGTAGCACCATAGTGGTTAGGGGTACGCTCCCATGAGATAGACCACACAATGATTAGCCTGTCTTGCTGTTGTTGAGTAGCACCATAGTGGTTAGGGGTATGCTCCCATGAGGGAGACCACACAATAATTAGCCTGTCCTGCTGTCGTTGAGTAGCACCATAGTGGTTAGGGGTACACTCCCTTGAGGGAGACCACACAATGATTAGCCTGTCCTGATGTCATTGAGTAGCACCATAGTGGTTAGGGGTACGCTCCCATGAGGGAGACCACACAATGATTAGCCTGTCCTGCTGTCGTTGAGTAGTACCATAGTGGTTATGGGTACGCTCCCGTGAGGGAGACCACACAATGATTAGTCTATCCTGCTGTTGTTGAGTAGTACCATAGTGGTTAGGGGTACATTCCCATGAGGGAGACCACACAATGATTAGCCTGTCCTGCTGTCGTTGAGTAGTACCATAGTGGTTAGGGGTACGCTCCCATGAGGGAGACCACACACAATGATTAGCCTGTCCTGCTGTCGTTGAGTAGCACCATAGCGGTTAGGGGGTACGCTCCCATGAGGGAGACCACACAATGATTAGCCTGTCCTGCTGTCGTTGAGTAGCACCATAGTGGTTAGGGGTACGCTCCCATGAGGGTGACCACACAATGATTAGCCTGTCCTGATGTCGTTGAGTAGCACCATAGTGGTTAGGGGTATGCTCCCATGAGGGAGACCACACAATGATTAGCCTGTCTTGCTGTCATTGAGTAGCACCATAGTGGTTAGGGGTACGCTCCCATGAGGGAGACCACACAATGATTAGCCTGTCCTGCTATCATTGAGTAGTACCATAGTGGTTAGGGGTATGCTCCCATGAGGGAGACCACACAATGATTAACCTGTCCTGCTGTCATTGAGTAGTACCATAGTGGTTAGGGGTACGCTCCCATGAGGGAGACCACACAATGATTAGCCTGTCCTGCTGTCATTGAGTAGTACCATAGTGGTTAGGGGCACGCTCCCATGAGGGAGACCACACAATGATTAGCCTGTCCTGCTGTCATTGAGTTGTACCATAGTGGTTAGGGGTACGCTCCCATGAGGGAGACCACACAATGATTAGCCTGTCCTGATGTTGTTGAGGATGTACTTCCTCATATCAGATATGAGCGTTACGTGCTTACTATAACAATATATATGGGTGAGCCTGACCATTCTCAGTAGTATACCCACAGTATTTTCCCTTCCATTTTACTGACTGGTCTATTCCATTTGTCTTGTGCTCTTAATGATTTCAATGACTTCTAAGTTCATCAGTGTACAACAGTTCATATAACACATATCTACTTGCGTAGACCAATTAAATGTAAATGTGACACCTGCTACATTTCACAAATATTTTTTTTCAAGAAGTGGATGTACATGATATAGTAGAGGATCAACAAGCCACCTCAAAGCTCCTAAAAGTTACAAATAATGAATGTCATAAATTCATAGATTCATAGACTGTTACTAGGCTAACGGCTTTCTAAAGCCTAGCCAGGTTTTCCTGAAAGAATAATGATGTCCTGCATCCAAATAGCACATTGAGGACCAGGCGTTTATAAGCTACCTGTGCCTATAAGGGACCTGGGTGCCAGGCCCAATATAAATTTCCTGTTTCCCATCCACTTGTCTAGTTTGTGTTTAAAATGGGCAATAGACAAGCTCAGCTTCACATGGATGGGAATCCTGTTCCATAGGACAGGCAGTGTCTGGGACACATATCTGTCTCTCCAGTATATTTTGTTTATGTCACAGACAAAATTCACCTCCCTAGACCTTGTAGTACTTTTTGACTTACAAATATGTAGGAGATTCACAAGTGTGGGGTTTGCAGATGCCTTGTAAGCCAGGCATAGATCACCTATCAGCAGTTTATAGGAGACTGGGCAGAGGGAAATGGGTTTTAAGGCGCTCTGCATAAAGCAGGTATTCCTTGTATTCTTTTTGTAAGGAATCTTTAAGGTCGCTGTAGTTGCTGCATATGCCTGGTCAGGTACATAGCAAAGCACTGTACTCTGTGAATGGTCTGATAAGGGCAGAGTACAGTGGGGTAATGACCTCTCTGGATCTAGCTGCCATACCCTTACTTATACTTTGCACAACATAAAAATGGTTTCTTCACTACTGTGGCCATGTGGTTGTTGAAGGCAAGGCTACTGTCTACATGTGTACCAAGATCCCTGACCACTGGGTTGACTATGAAGGGTGTATAATCAACATGGTAATTAGCCTGGATGGTTAAGTTCCCAAGGGGTACAGTTATGCATTTCTTACTATTGAGTTTAAGACCATGGCTTTGACACCATTTATTAGTCAGAGATAGACCTTCTTGAAAAATGTTAGTGTCTGCAGTGGAGTTGAGAATTACCCCAATCTTGCAATCATCTGAAAACTTAGTCATCCATAAATCTTCAGCATTTGCTTCCATTTCAGAAAAGTAGATGCGAAAAAGGAGTGGGCCCAAGAACAAGCCCTGGGAGACTCTGCTAGTGACTGGTCTCTTGTTGGAGGTGGTCTCGCCTATTTTGACCTCCTGGTTCCTATCAGTGAGTTGGCTATCTAGCAGGTAATAAAATGGTTTATACCCAAATTAGTGAGCTTGTCTATAATGCCTGAGTGGGGTATTGTATCAAAAGCCTTGGCCAGGTCAAGGTAAACTATGTGTATAGTCTTACCATCATTCAGTGCTTTGATGACCCTCTCAAAAAAATCCACCAAATTTAATAGACATGACTTTCCTTTGACAGAGCCAAATTGTGATGGGTCCAGTATTTGCAGGTCACCTATGCCCTCATTTATCATGTCCATGATGATTCTTTCCATGGCCTTACCTTACCACAAAAGGTACCCTTGTAACAGTCCACGTATTGCTTATGGCTGACCCTCTGGGTTTCCTTTGTTATTCCCTTTTCTCTTTTTTTTTCTTCTCTTCCACTTCCTCCGCATTAATATGAGAAACTGGGCTGGCACTTTGCTTTGGTGGCCCTTGCTGGCCTGAATCCCACTGCACAAGTGTGACGATGAGGATGAACTTAACTGCTTCTGTGAGCACACAGTGTTTTGCACAGTCATGCACTCTTTCCATGACATTCACATCTACAGTCGAGGGTTCAAAACTTGGCCATACCTCTCAATTGTATAGGTTATTGCAGAATGTCCAGATTTGTCATCAATTTTTGGTGAAAGCCTGTTTAAAAAAAAAGCTCTACTACAAACAAAAAACATTGCAGAAATGCAGTAACTGAAACATCTAACAATATCAAAATTGCACTCCAAAATAATGTCTATAAAAAATGGCAAACAGAATACAATAAGTAGTTTGAAGAGGAACCCCCCCCCCCCCCGCACCGCAATGTAAATCTGTTATGTATACTAACTCAGTTTGCATAAAATTGGAGAAAGGGGAAAATATGCTGTCACAAAAGGAAATACTGACAGCCCAGATATCTGGAATTTTGTAAATAATTCTATGTCATTTGTGAATATTGATATGATTCATACAGAAGTATGTGTGTGTAAAGGTGTAAAGTACTGAGCAAAAATGTAACACAGCATGCCCTGCCAGCTTAGAATAGAAATGTATATAAACTATTGTAATTGTGTAAATGTATATGTTTTAACAATTGAAACTAGAGCAGAGTTGTGTCCTAGTTGCCTGTTGCACATTTGTGTTGCATGTTGTGAGAGAACGATACTGTCCGTTTTACTTTTTTTATGGGGCTGTTATCAGCCATTAGGGATAGAGTGGCATCTGCATCCATGTTAACTATTGCCTGCCTGGAGGTGGCCTTACCGAAGGTATAACTGCTGTCTGAATTCATTTTGGCCTGTCAGATATCCCCCATTTTCTGTAGTAGTATGTAGTACTTCTGCTCTGCTCCTGTGTCCACCCCTTGTTAGAGAGCTGTGCCACAACAACTGTTAACAATTAGTTCCAGCTGGAGTGTTATGATGTACACCTGAACTTTTTGTGGTCTGCTGAAATACAAGCCTGCACCAGATTGAGTTGTGCTACCGTTTTCTATCTGTGCATATTTCAAATGTTTACATGTAGTTACTAGTATTTTTATTTAAAGTATGTATGCACCCTAAGTTCAAAAGTTTTCAGACACTGTGGGATTGGGAGTTTCTGTAACTTCAATTGTGCTACTTATAAATAATTCAGTTTGAAATTTGGAATACTTTTTATTGGACTTTGTCCTGATGTGACAAGACATTGGCTGCTGGTTAAGTTTTATAGTTTGTTACTCTTTCTGAATAAATATATTTTAGATTTTTTTTTTCTTAGAATATCGGGCTGCACTCAAGTTTAGAGACGGGTTAGTATTTGGAATAGTAAACTTTCAAAATATGAAATGTGGTGACATTAGATCTGTTTATTTTATTAAACATAGGGTTTTGTTTATTTAGTAGTTGTTGCCTGACCCTATTGAAGGTGAAGCTCCAGTAGGTGCATTGTAAAACCCATCTTGGCCAAATAAAGGTATTGATTGCTTTACCTCTGTGTTCCAGCTTCAGCCCATATGCAGATGGTTAAATAGGAAATGGCAAATAGAATATTTTGGAGTACTTATCAGGAGAATTATGTTGTGCTGTTTGCATTGTTGTCACATCTTCAAGGAGTGCTGATTTTTGCTGGTGATCTATCTTAATTGATAAGGAAGTCCAAACATAAATACTTTTTTGGAGAGTGGCTAGCATTACAAGTCACAGGACGTCAGACCAAAGAGGGGGAGTTGTTGTTATTAACTGTTTTTAATTACTTCTTACTTTGAGGCAGAAATCTGTTTTCTTAGTAGATTAATAAATATTTTAATGAAGTGTTGTATTGGTCGCATGCAGGATGGATTAACATTGTCTTCTGCAAGTAGTTTTGATTTAAGCATATTGCAAAGTAACTCCAAAGAGACAGTGTTCTTGTCACTACAGCATGTTTACTAAGGTGAGAGTATGCAAAGAACTACATATATAACGTTATCATGGAGAACATAACATTTACTACAGGTTTAAAAAGACATGGCTTACTAATTTACAGATATGCAGAGAGACATGCACAGTATGTTTAACTGTTATGTTCTGGTGTGTATGCATTTTTATTATATGCTGGAGTCTTTATTGCTGCTTATCGAGAAAAGCTCTAAAGGTTAGAAAGAGGTATTTTATACACTTCAAGGATTGTGACAAGTTATGAGCAGTTTACAAATCATAAAGCATTATCTTCTTCCCCTGTCATACTGTATTTTTATTTAATTGTTTTATCAGTTAACATTAAGTAATGTGCATTCAGTTACAGAATAGTATAGTAAATTCACAGAGAGCCATTGTTTGGTTTCTGTTACATGATGTACTTAAAGGTCAGATTTTTTTTTTAATTTTACATTTGTTTACCAGGGAGGTCCGACTGGACAAAGCTGTTCATTTTCAGCAGAGGCTCAGGGAGAAAAGCTCCAGAACAATTGCTAACATACTATACATAAGATATTTACGTGAGCATTGTGGTTTACACAGTTATAAAATATAGCAGATATATGATTGCATAAGATATTTACATAAGCATAATGGTTTAGACATACAATTAAAAGTATAGTAGGTAGTAACATATGATTGTTCATACAGTATGTTTAGTAGAGATAATGCTGAAGATGTACTAAAGATAAGACAAGAAAGGAAAAACTAAAAAAGCACTAGCCAGATTGTCAAAGCAGGAGAATATAGACAAGTTCATGTGAGATTCATTGACATTTTAAGGGAAACTGTGAAGACTGTGCATAAAACATACATTACTATCCAGAATTCATACCTCAGCCACAACCTCTTAGAGCAAAAAATCTGGACAAAGATTAAAATGATGGGGGAACAAGTAGGGACAGATTTTAAATATTGCTCTTACAAACTTAGAAAGTTGATAGAATAATAGGTTTTGCATTAGCATGACATTTCTGAAGGATGTGAACTCCAACTCAAATGTTTATCATTATTTAATTACTTCAATCCTCAGCTATTTGGCAGAAAAGTACAGATTTCAGGAAGAACACACAAAAAATATGAGGCAAAAATCTGGACATTCTGCGAAAATCTGTTCAGTTGAGAGGTATAATGGTGCTTACTGCAGTATTAAGTTTTCTTTGCATAAACATGTACAGAAGCAAAAATCAACTAGTTTTATGTATTTATTTGTTGGTGTTGTCCAGGTTAGCATGATGCACATGTTAATCATTGGTGTAGCTGAAACACATCAGAAAATGTTTTTTTTAATCCCATACCTGACACTTTTTTTTTGTTTGTTTTTGTTCAGTAACATCATTGATAGAATATCTGCAAGATATTGACTACAAAGGTAGTAGTAGCCCATCAGAGACTTTAGGTTGTCTTATAACTTCAAAGCCAATGCGTCAGACAAGAAGCGATCATTCAGATATAGTAGCAATATGATATAGTTCATTACTGACGGCAATTCGTTTTCGGAATTCTTCACATTGTAGTTTTTGCATCATTTTAAGATGCAGATAAAATAAGTTGAACTGAGCAGTGTTAATGGTGGAAAAGCGAGATGTCAGTGAAGAAACTAATGAGTCATGATAGGGAATATAAATACTTGTTCTGTAATAACTCTCAAAATCCATGCCTACTGTGTTTGCTCGGTGTGTCGACTGCAAATCCTTGGCAACACTAACTCGATACTAAATTTATCTGCTAGTGATCTTGCCTTACTGAGAATGTCATTCCTAAAGTGTTCTTCAGCATGGTTGCGGTGCTCCTTGAATATTTCAATGAGTCTGTTGATGTGTTGTTGAGCCTCTACTATATCAAGTTGAACAGACTGAAACATCTGGGCAACAGGCTCAAGAACTGATGAGTAATTTGCAATAATGAAGAGAAAATAAGAAACGTGCATGAAGAGCAAGCTCTGAGTAACATATGTGCATTTTGTCTGGTTTCACTAGCAGAGCTCTTCTGAAGATCAGCCAGGCAGTCAAATATTTTCTCAAAGTTCTGACTAAACACACAAATGGATTTATATTTCTCAGTCCATCATGTCTCACACAGAAGAGGTATATTTGGTGCCAATGCTCGTCGTTTTGGACTGTCATGGAAAAAATAATCTTCTTGATAACACCAACAGCACAACTTATTTCAGGAACATCATTCAGATCATTGACTACAAGGTTTAGTCTGTGAGACGCGCAGTAGATAAAGGCTGTTTTTGGAAACTTTTCATGAATCTTTCCCTGACCACCATTCTGGATGCTTGCCATTATGGAGCAGCCATCATAGCCTGTCTGAGTAATTTTTCTAGGTCTAGGCTGCACTTTATGCATTCACTGACAATGACATTTGATACAGACTGTGGGAGCAAAAGCCGCAAACTCTTCTTGAATACAATCATCATCAACAAACCAAATGCCCAATGACAACTGCTCAATGTCTGAGATATCTGCAGTTTCATCTGTCAATACACTAAATCCAACTGCCCTGTTTGCTGCACAAACAATCTCCTTTTGAAGTACGTGTTCGTATTCTGCCAACAGCTTATTTTGCACCCTATGGGATGTGTACCAAGCATTTCCTGCAGCTGTTTCACTGTGCTGTTTCAGTATTGTGTCACCAGCTTCAATACGAAAATCTAACAAGAAACACAAATTTCCACCAGAGCCTTCTTTTCCACAGAGAGGAATGTCATGGGTTGCACAGTAAATAATGGTAGATACAATTGGTTCCAATTTATTTTGGTTCTCTGCAATTTGTTTTGCTACTGCTGCATCTAGCTGTGGAATAACAGCTGTTTCTGGCTTCTGTCGTGTTCATGTATGAGAAAAATTGGAAGCATCTTCAGTAGACCCTTTGTGCCATGATGACTGCATGTGATTTCTTGCAAGTCTCATTGAAGGCATTACATTTTGTGCACACACTAGTGATGAAGCTGCCTTGTAACACACGGATGTCATGGATTTATCTTATATATAATAGTGTATCTGACATTCCATTCACTGAAATAATGTGAATACATGCGCTTGTAGATTTATGCTGTTAATCATGAATCTAATTTTTGTATATGGAATAATACAATAATACATTAGTATGTATGTGGTAAAAAATCCATAAAGATATTCATAAAAATATTATTAAAAATGTTTTGTGACAGCACATTTAAAAGAGTAATTATATTATGAAAATAGGACATTTAAGTATTTAGATAGTACAAGATTAGTAGCGAGCCTAAATTATATTTAAGATGTGATGGTGAATAAATGAATTTTTTAAGTAAATATTGACTGTTTCCTTGTGAGCTATTTCTTTAAATGGAATACTAGAAATGGAGCCAAAAAGTGTTTAAATAGGTTTAATTAAACCTTTTAATTGATTCTGATGAAGTCCACATGTTGGTGGATGAAAGCGCTTGATCCATCTGTAGTTATGAGAATTGTTTTGTTTTAAAAGTTTTTACTTTCACTGTTGTGTGCAGTCACCTTCAATAAACAGGATTTATTATTGCTCCTACTGTGTGCTGGTTCCTTCTGGATTGAAATAGTGGTATTTATTCGTTGCTGCTGCTCACTATTTTGTCATTTATATAAATTCATATAAATATTACACCTGCCTAGCTCTATATCTCAAAATTGCTGAAATTGAAATGCAGTTATTTATACCCGGTTCCTGCTTCGCATTCAACCTAATCTGCCATTCTGTTCCCTTCAACTCTACCATCAATTTAGGGTCCCCCCACTCTTTCACTAATATTGACTTTTGCAATAACAAAAAAATAAGAATTTTTTAAAATTTATACACACTGTACTATGCATATATATGACACTAGTTGTTTTTTATTCTTAATATCTCGAACGTGCTCCGAGATTCTGTCCCTCAATTTTCTTGTGGTCTTTCCTACATAGAATCCCGAGCATCCCGTACAGGTTGCTGCATATACAAACATTTTGGTTTCACAGTTACACCTTCCAGGACATTGAAAGTTCCTATAGAAACCTGGGATCACTACATATGGTCCATCATTTATGTATTTGCACCACCTATATGCACCACATTTACTCATCTTAGACCTATAACTATTTGTTTTTTTCTTAGGCTTCATTTCCAATAGTCCTTTTATATTGTTCCCTTTGCTAAAAGTTATTATGGGTTTATTTCCTAATTTATTTTTCATGTCCTGATCAAATGTCCCCTCCCAAAACATATTCAATTTCGAGACCAGTAAAGTTGTACATTCACTATATTCCATGACCATTACATCCTTTCCGAATGCTGCATTTTGTATCAGTTCTCTTTTCTCCATGTTGCCCATCTTTAATATTGGTGGAAACTTCTTAGATCTACTCTTAACCACCTCTCTCCTTATTTTTGTCAGAAACTGAGGAGGGGGTAACCTCTCTCCCTAAACATAAGTATTAGTCTGTTCATTTCATCAATAAAAAAAACACATATTCACTTACTAATCTCAACAATCTAACCATCTGTCCCTTAACAATGCTCTTTTTTATGTAAAGGGTGACTAATATCAAATCTTAATAATGAATTTGAATAAGTTTTCTTTCTAAAAATATTGGAAGTTAACTCCCCTTTTACCACATCTTTTCTCAAAAGAATATCTAAAAATATATCTCTGTTTCCTATGTTTTATGGATGAATCTCAAAAACTGAATGGTATTGTTCAAATAATCCATAAATTCCATAACTTCGTCCTGGGTTCCTGTCTACAGGATCAGTATGTCATCCAAAAATCTTAGGAAGCTCAAAATTTTATTTTTATATCTAGAATCAAACACATATTGGGCTTTCCATTATGCCAATACCAAATTTGCAAATATTGGTGCACACTTAGCACTCATAGCAACACCTGTTTTTTGCCAAAAAAATAATCCTTCAAAAAAGATGAAATTGTTGAACAATACTAATTCCATTAATTCCACTAAGAAAGTCACCTTTACATCATCTAATCTAACCCCACTTCCTCAAACTTTGACCATAATAATCTAACCCTAATTGGTGGGGTATAACACTAAACAGATTTGTGACAATAATTGTTAAAAGCATAAATTTCGGCATTTATTCCTCTCAATATTTCCAAACAGTGCCATAAATCTTTTAAAATGTGTTGTATCTCATTTAGTGCACCTTTACAGTGGTGATCAATGTAGGCTGCCAATGCTTCAGTCTTAGACCTCCTAGCCGACACTATTGGTCTAAATGGCGGGTCCACCTGGTTTTTGTGTATCTTCGGTATTCCGAACATAGGCAGAATTACCGGAGCTTTCACTAACAAATAATCCATTTCAGCCTTTGCTATCACATCCTGGCACCAAGAATCATACAAAAACATATCTGTTTTAGCATATGCTCTATTTATTTCATTATAAGAAACTCTTTCGTAAGTATACTCATCATTCAATATATCATACATCTTACATACATAATCCATCTGTGTCATGATAAATAACCCCCCCACCTTTATTGGGTTTCAAGATTCTATAGTCTTTATTACACATCAGCTCTCTCAAACAAACCCTCTCTTCTTTGGATAAATTGCCTGTAAATGGCACATCAGTTTTGTCTAGCTTTCTAAATTCTCCTACACATAAATGTTCAAAAGCAAATACTAATGGATTGTTTAGGGATATAAAAGTACTTTTCCTTTTTAATATTCCCTCTCCTTCCATCAGTGTGTTGGTGCTTGTGATGAAAAAAATAAATGCAAGTTTAACTGTCTGGTAAACAATTTCAAGTTTACCAATAGCCTGTTAAGATCAGTTTTATGCACAGGAATATAATTTAAACCTTTATTCAATAACTTAAGGTGTGCTTCTTGAATTGCAAAATCACTTAAATTGTATAAAACAGAACTCTGGTGGGTTAATACTTGTACTTCATTAACATGTTTAACATTTTCAGAAACATTTTCCAAGACATTTTCAATATTCAGTACATCATAGCTCTGTAATTCATCACTATCTTGAGAACATGCTAACTTTGTCTCCCTCCGCCTCTCCCCCTCCATGCTGGCTTGCTCATATTCCATCTGTAGGAACCGCCCCTTCAGATCTGTTCTCCCTGATTCATTAGGCATTCTGAATGATGTATTTGAGGTATGTGTTCTAAAAAATGTTCATCTTGATCAACCTCAAAATCAACATTCTCACAGTAAATGTCCATATTTCCTCTCCTCACTGTGTTGTCATATTCATTAACTGGGCCTTTAAATCGGGGGGGGGGGCAGATATGCTTTACTTTCAGCATAATCCTTTGCATCCCTCCTTAGTTTCCTTTGTTTTCTAATTACATTGTCCTTGTCATACTTCTCCAGCGCTACAAATACTTTATTATAATGTTGGGACAAATTAGCAAATAATAGACTAATTCCAGCCTTTAACTCAACAATTTCTTTCTTAAGATTAAACAACTTACAGTCATTGTCCTGTTTAATTATTTCCATTATTTCAGTCCCAGTTCTGTCAAACAATTCAAGATGTTCCTTGTGCATAATGGACCCAATGACCGTGCCATTCAGGAACTTCCATCTACGCAACCCTTTGGCACTTGTTGCAGTGTAATGGACTTCTCCAAAAACTCATTATCCATTTTGAGCGACTTGTACTTTTTTATTTAGTTGCTCAAATTTTACAATCTGTTCACATAAAGTTAAAGGCTCCCCTTTTTACGTTGTTCTTCCACTGTAAAGTCAATGTTTGGGGGTTGGAACAAATCATTCAAATCCCTCGGTTCAGGGTGATTCACTACAACACCATTGTTGTCATTTTGTTCTGTATTGCATTGGTTTGAATAGGGTATGAAGAGTAAATAAATCCAGGTGGGATACAGAAGCTGTCACATCATCATTTCCTCCCTGACTGCATCTCAGTTTTGCCAATATTTCTTGCACTGTTGTTGTTAATTCCTTGATCAAAGCCTCCATAACCTTTATGGGATGCCTGGGATTCTATGTAGGAAAGATCACGAGGAAATTGAGGGACAGAATCTCGGACCACGTTCAAAATATTAAGAATAAAAAAACAACTAGTGCTTTATATATGCATAGTACAGTATGTATAAATTTTAAAAAATTCTTATTTTCTGTTATTGAGAAAGTCAATATTAGTGAAAGGGGGGCCCTAAATTGATGGTAGAGTTGAAGGAAACAGAATGGCAGATTAAGTTGAACGCGAAGCAGGAACCAGGTATAAAAGACTGCATTTCAATTTCAGCAGTCTTGAGATATAAAGTTGGGTAGGTGTAATATTTATATGAATTTATATGAATGAATATAAAGAATAAAAGGAGTCCAATATTGTACTTAATATTGTTTGGGATGTACACACACATAAAAAATCTAATAGTATGTGAATTAATGTATGTTGAAGTAAAAGGGATAAGTTCTGGGACAGGATTTTTATGGATATACATGAATATATATGTATACATATGTAGTGATTCAAAGTCACGTTTGAGGGGAAAAAAATAATTTTTTAAGATTTTTTTTTATTAGTAAACAAGTTATTCCCCCGGATTCTCAAAAGCTTGCATGGAGTGCAAGATTGGTGCAGGAGCTCAAGCAGGCAATAATTCTGCCGTACGATCCAGGAACAGCCCACAGGGGCGTGCATGAGAGTTCCTGCACTAATCCTGCACAGACAAAGGCCTTGTATGCAATTCACCCCATTTGCAGGAAAAATCCATGTAAATGAGGTGATTTTGTGATCCAGGAAGTTTGCGACCGTCCATGCAGGACTAGTGCAATCAGCAGAAATGTACTCGGTTAGTAACCGAGTACATTTCTGCAAAATCCAAAACGGAGTTATGACAGCTCCAAATAAAGGCTGTATATCATGTAGTAAGCATGTAAATGGTCAAGTATAAGGCCATTGGCATTGCAAATAATACAAACAATAAAAAAAATCAACTTTTATTATTTTTTAGCCAATCTCGGCTGTTTAAGCATAGAGCAGCAGCGCGCAAATGGGATCGGGGGGAAATAAGAAAATAAACCTAAAATAAGCATTCTAACTAAAATCAGTATTCTGCCATGCAAGTCAATGGTAGGCAGAAGACAACCTGAACAGTGAGTAGTGGTTGCTAAGGAGGGAGGCTCAGTGTGAGACATGTAACTATGCATAGCAGGCAATCCTATGCAAATGAGGGGAAGGATAGTAAATCCCAGTTTTCCCCAGCATGTGAGTCAGGTCCCAACAGTGTAAGAGTAGGAACAGCTCGGTGCAAACCTAGGAGGTAGGTGTCAGGCATACTGTAAGCAGATTGAAGCCCTGTGGCGCGGGTTTGCTCCCAGCTTAGCACAGCTCAGCTAGGGGGTGTGTCTAAACCTGCCTAGCAGTCTTTACAAAGCCTAAGCGGGTGTGCATGCTGCGCACCGGGTTTTACAGGAGGAAAACAGAAGTTAAACAGGAAATAGCAGAAATGTGCACATTTGAGCACTCTGTTTGCACGGCGCACCCTCGGGCTTAAACAGGAAGGCAATGGGAAGGAAAAACAGCAGTAGGAAGGTAAGCAAGGCGTACTAGCTTAGCTGGTAAGTGAAATGTATCAGAACCAGCCAATTACACAGACAGCAGACCAGCCCAGCCCAGAACACTACTATAAACTATGCAAACACTTACCCCTCTGTTTTTTCCCACACTCTACACCACCAGTGTATACAAGCGGGGACATTTTAACAAACCTACAAAATGATAAGGGCTGCAGCAGGCAACATAGAACAACATGTGCAAGAGGCTGAGGGCAGTGAGGATGTGAATGCTGCTGACCAACCCACAGTGACGAGACGGAGAAGAGGTACAGACCCACGGTAACCTGCCAGGGGCTACAGGAGCTGGAGATAGTGGAACACTATAGAGTGGACAGAGACCTCCTACAGCAAATTGGTGAGCTGTGCCGGCCACACCTGACACACCAAACTGACCGAGGGGAACCCATCCCAGTGGATACCAAGGGATGTGTAGGCCTAGAATACTAGCCACAGGTACCTCCCAAAGCTCTGAAGATGCAAAAACCAAATGGCTGCAGGTACACTGAGGTGCCCAAAACACACAACAACAGCAAAAGTAAATTAAGGCACCAAAGTTACACACTTGAAATCAGTCACTGTACTTTATTGCAGAAGACAAACGGTAAGCGCTTTCACAACTTAATGTTGCTTCATCAGACCACATCACTACAACTGATGCTTGGTTAAATACTAGGACAATTAGTATGACATCACAATTTAAAGAGATATTTCTCCACTAACATAAGAACATATATCGATATCCATAAGAAAAATGCATAAAATATATAGAAGGGTGTGTATTTACACACAATAATATTTAAAAAGGGGGGGGGGATGTCATCCCTGATGGTTGTTAAAATATATATATATACATATACACACACATTTTGTGCACATATAACCATAATAGTACAATGAAAAATATATAAAAAATATATAAAAAAAACTCATATTTAGTGTTTAAGGCACCTTGCCTTAAGGTAAGGAACTAATGAAGTGCAGCCATTCAAACCAGGATATCTATCTGCTTGTAATTTAGTGATCCATTGTTGTTCTAATTCTTCAGTGTGGTTTTCTACATCATCACCTCTGTTTGTCCTTACTATTTGTTGTAAGATTAAAAATTTAAAACAATGACAATCGATATATGTTCTTATGTTAGTGGAGTAATATCTCTTTAAATTGTGACAAACCATGCTACACAATATGATCCTGTGGAAACAGCTGCAGCAGGAACAGCATGGAGCAGGGCCACACAGCCCACCCTCAATGCCAAGGCCTGCACAGGCACTGAGTGACTTTGAGGAGGAACAACCAGAGCCTACCCCAATAGGCAGATGAAGGCGTGCCCAGTATAACGAGGCCGTGGCAAAGAGACAATGCATAGCACATTCACTGACACAGTAGGGACCCAGGGAATGACACATCTCTCTGACTCGCACATACAGTAAAATGGATGCCAAACATGACACTATCTGTGCTTAACCATGTATAGGGAGTGTACTGTGTGCATCCAACATATGCAGCCCTCCAGCACCATCTGCAAGTCTGGCACACCCCCAAGGTAAGTCAATCAACCTACCAATTGCCAAATGGAGTAGAATGTGTCGTTACCTGTATCTATGGTATGGATGTGAGCATGCAAGGGAATTGGGTGGCTGAATGTGATGGCAGCAGACAGTAGACACCCATAGTGGCACCATGACATCTGTAACACATACTGGACTCACCATAGTAGCCAGTGCTACACTGGGTGACAAAACCCACTGCAGGAAATGTGCTGAGCAACATGTGTGTCCATATGACACACACATGCCAGTCAGGGCAGTTCACATACCCAACAACAGTCCCAGCCAGAAGGACAGGTGTAAAGAAACACAAACAGAGCCTGTGCTATTGCCCCTGAATGTTGGCTATGGTTAACCTACCCCCCAGGCCTACACAGACAGACTACAGCAGGTCAGGCAGTGGGATGTTAGTTCTGAAGGCTAGAAAGTCGGATACTAGTATGTAGGGCAACCAAAGCTATGATCTGTAGTACACTGGTATGCCTCTAGTCAGCATGACAGGTTCGAATACAGAATTAAATGGAATACCTGACATACCAGTACAGTCATAGCAAATGTGTACAAGTGTCAGGTGTGCCCCTCATCTGACATAGTAATGTAATAACAGTCATTTGTGCCCCCCAATCCTGCATAGAAATGTTGAAATCGTCAGGTGTGCCCCCCATCCTACATAGTAATGTAATAACAGTCAGGTGTGCCCCCCCAATCCTGTGTAGAAATGTAGTAATAGTCATATGTGCCCCCCCCAATCCTACATAGTAATGGAATAACAGTCAGGTGTGCCTCCCTAATCCTGTGTAGAAATGTAGTAATAGTCAGGTGTGCCCCCCCATCATACATAGAAATGAAGTAACAGTCAGGTGTGCCCCCCCACTCCTGTGTAGAGATGTAGAAACAGTCAGGTGTGCCCCCCATCGCTATGCAGAAATGTAGTAAAAGTCAAAGCCAAATGATCGACAGATACCCTGCAGAGACGGCATGCTACCTGTCGGTGTACAACACAAAGGTCAACACTGCAGCACAAACTACCTGGACTCGATCCACACATTCATTACAGACAGCCATACTTGGCATGCTCACACACTTAGAGAAATGAAAGCAATGTCAGTCAACAACATACTGAAAGGTCATACTGGGCATGCTCACACACAAACACATGAAGGCCATGTCTGCAAACACCAGTGGACCAGACATATCTGGCAGTCGCAGTTGTTAGTGCAGACACTTGCCAGTATGCACCACTCACGCCTTGCACACACAGTGGATAGGAATACAGACATATATGTCAGGACAACACACTATAATAAGCCAAATGTAGACATACATAGATGGGTGGAAGAGGGTGACTGTGACAAGGAGCCACCCAGGCCTTCCCACCCAGCACACAGCCAAAGGGCCCCAAACACATGAGGTGCAGATGTCACTCACTGCAGATACTAGCCATCAGTATCTTCCAGCATTACAGACTATGTGGTGCACGTGCCAGCTGTGCAACATGACTGTACAAGGATGTAGTCATCTAGCAGCTGTATGCACGTACCTGTGAAATATAACTCTGTGCGTGCCCGCATGTGGTGTGTCAACCCCTAGATGAATAGGTTATGGCCCATGCACACACACTGCACTCCCCATAGCCCTACTATGACAAGCCTGCTGAGGTCATTCAATGTGAAATACACCTTTGGGAGAGTTATGTCCCATAACTATGTACTGCTGTAGTGTGATAAACTAGTTAGGTAGGAGTTCTAACCCCAGACTTGGCGAGTGTGTGTCTGTGCGTGTGTGTTTGTGTGCATGTCTGTCTGTCTCTGACTGTGTAGAGAGCAATGTTTTTTAGGGTACTCACACTCCCTACAATTCATATACCCAATTTTGGCAAGGCTGCTGATGTCACCCACCTAGAAATACACCTCTGGGAAGGTTATAGCCCAGTACTCTCTGTAGTGCGTCCTGTAGCTGTGTACTGCTGTAGTGTGATAAGCTAGTTAGGTAGGTGTTCTAATCCCACACATGCAAGTGTGTGTATGTGTCTGTCTGTGTAGAAAGCAATGCTTTTTAGGGCACTCACACTCCTTACAATTCATGTACTCAACGTTGGCAAGGCTGCTGATGTCACCCACCTAGAAATACACCTCTGGGAAGGTTGTAGCCCAGTAATCTCCGTAGTGTGTGTCATAACTATGTACTGCTGTAGTGTGATTTAGAACTGTGGCAGGGTTCCATCCCCACCCATCACTGTTCTGGATGTTTTGTGTGTGTTTCGATGTCTGTGTATGGAGCGATGCATTATAGGCTAGTCACACTCAGTACATTTGAAATGGCCTACTTTGGCAATCCTGCTGATGTCATTCATTGTGAAATACACCTTTGGGGAAGGAGCTCCCCAGTAATCCCTGTGGTGCGTCCTATAACAGCTCTGTGCTGTAGTGTGATATAGACATCTTTTAGGGGTTCTATACCCACACATGTCAGGAGTGGATCTTTTGTGTGTGTGTCATTGCCTGTGTAGGGAGTAATGCATTTTAGGCTAGTCACACTCAGTACAATTCGAATGTCCTACTTTGGCAATCCTGTTGATGTCATCCAATGTGATATACACCTTTGGGGAAGGAGTACTCCAGTAATTTCCATGGCACGTACTATAACTGTGTAGTGCTGTAGTGTAATAAACTAGTTAGGTAGGGGTTCTAGTCCCAGACATGACAGGTGTGTGTTTGCAACTCGTATCCCGTGTGGAGGTGGTTGTGAATGTGTGACACCTGTGGCCAATGAGGAGCGGGTTTTGCATTTTTCTTAAATGGTGGCCCTACTATATATCACAATGTCCACCATACAGGGATAATGGATGTGAAATAGCTAAGAGGTTGGGGTGCAAAGCCATACCCATACATGTGACATCAAGGCCAGGCAATCACAGTTAGCAACTCCAGTATTACCCAGAGCACACTCTCAATCCATGTCTCATACCCACACACATGCCTTGGCAACAGCCAATATGTCGGTAGTACACTGCATATTGGCCACAGACACCCCAGGTACAGTTCCATATGTCACTGTACATGCATGTGGGAGGTGTGCACATCCCAGACACCGTCCATATCATGGACTAAGGAACACATACATGGCAAGCAATGCACAACATTGGCCACACACAATAGTCACCCAGGTGACTGGATGGGGGATACAATACCCACCTGTGTGGGCAAATGCAGACACTACAGCCCTGAGCCACAATGCAGACCATTGTCATGTGGCCTGATGCCAAGGTATACCCATCTCCCAGCCTTGTACAGCCATCTGGCACAATTGGCCACCACACACCCATGCAGGCATGCACACATGCATGTCAGTACTGGCACCCTGTGTGCTTGTGTGTGTGTTGTATGGTGTGTATGTTGACATTCACACTCCCCACAACCCCATGGGCATACTGAAGCATGCTGTCTGATGTGAGACACATCCCCATACCCTTTGCCCATACAACCCCGTATGACCCATGTGGCCCATGTGATACCTGTACAGTGATGTATTATGGCAATCCCACTACTGATGAGTTGTAATCCTGGCACTGCCAATTGTGTCAATTTGAGTGTGTCCCTGTGAGAGTGTGGCTGTGTTGATGCTGGCACCTGTTCATGCGGACAGGCACATGTGCGTCACCTACAGTATAGCTACCATATCCCTGTTGCAGATGTCACTCACCATCACATATATGTTCTGAGGGCTCCCCAACAGGTAACCCATGTGGCACATCCAATAACTGCATAGAAGTGTGATAGCACTACATAGTCAACAGGGGTTTGATACCCTGTGCTGGTAGGTGTGTGACACAAACATGCTTAAGTTTTACTCTCCCACCCCTCCCTGACTTGTCTTTGCCTCTGACTGCCTCTCCCACTCCCTTTCTGGTGGATGTGGAGACCTACGCCTGGTTTGCTTAGGCAACAGCATGTGTATATTAAGTGATGCTCATGATGAGCTGATGGCCTCTGCATGAATTGCAGCCCTCCCCTAGCTGATTGCATGTGAAACAGCAGTGGTAACATTCCCATAGCCAATTGCATGGAAACACACTCCAATATCTAGGAACATCATGTTGGTGTTAGCTCTTTTCATTCACTGTGAGCAGGAAGTAGATCTGTTGTTTGGAAAACAGCATCTCAGATGGACTGGGGATTTACCTCTAACAATATACACTGTGGAAACAGTGCAACACACAGGAGGGGGATGTGCCTGACCTGACTACAGACTGTAAGTGCTGCTATACTGCATTTGGAGTAATGTTGGTTTAACAGTGTGTGTGTGGATATGGCTGTCCTACCTGCCATGTCAGTTCCATGTTTATGAGGAATCTCCATCTGCAGGGTCATCTGCAGACTGGGCAGTGTGTTGTGCCTGTGGTTTCATGTGTTACCCATGGCGCATTTATCTGTGGACTGC
The DNA here is from genome assembly GCF_019279795.1 of Protopterus annectens. Taxonomy (NCBI): domain Eukaryota; kingdom Metazoa; phylum Chordata; order Ceratodontiformes; family Protopteridae; genus Protopterus; species Protopterus annectens. Next base: position 325,105,562 of record NC_056745.1, on the reverse strand, counting down.
AGAAGGTAGTGTGAGGATTGCAGTCTGTAGATGGTGAAAGCAGTGACAGTTACTGACTTCATATCCCTGATAGAACATATGTTGCAAGAAATCCTATTACAACAGTAAATGTATGAGGTTATCACAGCAACATGTCAGTATTGACCCTGTGTATGTGCTTCCAGCCACAACTCTGTCAACCTTTGTACATACATCATGCATGAAGTGGTGCATATGTGCTGTACACCATAATTAGTGTCATCATATCTGATAAGCCAGTGAGATATCAGACTGCTACACATGTTATTTACAGTAGGGGTTATATTTCATGACATAACCTGGAAATTCTGTGGATGTTTGTACAGTACTGAGGACTGTGTACTTATGGTGAATGTCGACAGTGTGTGCATTGTTGTACTTTAGCCTGTGTACAGAATGTGGTAGCTGTCATTGTTCTAGTTCCCATCCTATCTGATGTTACATGCTGCTCCACTATATGGTACCGTATTGGTGTGCATGTTTGTAGGACAATACACACACATGTCCCATACCACAGACAGCCATCAGACCAAACTGTGTAGCAGCCCGGTATATGTAGGGACAGTCTGTGAGTGGCACATATGAGGATGGTGTCGAACAGATAATCCATATACTGTAATATTATTCTAGCTTAACATATGTGGCTGTGGCTGTGTTCACATTGGTTGTGGTTATGCACGTTCACACAGGTGTATCTTACCCTGTGCTGTGACATGCTTGTAGAGCCTGCTATATATGCAGGTACATGTGCATTCCCCCATAGGAGATGTAGGCCAGTGTTGAGCCAGCCTGCCTGTAGCCTGCACAGTGCATTGTTACATGCCTAGCAGCTTAGTGTACTTACCCAGTGAGATGTCATGTGCAGATACTTGCCAGATGTACTGCTGCCGGGCCTCCCTTAGCAGTCATGTATGTCAGACAGAGCAATGGGATGCTGTACAGATGTATGTCAGTATCTAGTGGGTAGTATGTGGCCATGGCACCCCTGTTTTTATGTATCAGGCCAGACAGGGGTGTGTGAATGCATAACCTATGGTGGCAAATGTATACAGGTCATTATGTGTTATACCCATCTACATGTCTGTCTACATCCATATTGTCAGGCATGGTACACATGTTTTGCACTAAGGAGTTATGTGTATACCTCTGGACTGTACAGAGTGTGTCAGAATGTCCACATGTATTGGCCAATATCTCTGCTACAGTCCACAGTGGCATTACGTGCTAGCAGTGGTACTATACTATGATGTCCTTAGGATGTCTGTCAGTAGCCAATGGCACACATGTTATAAGCAGATGTGACCTCCCATACACACCATGTCTGTGAAGACAATCCCAATGACAGTGGCAATAGTCTACTAATATACTGCTATACATACCTGACATCCCCTTGCACTACAAGTTTGGGAAGAAGCTGGAGTAGGGCTACACTCCATGTCCAGGACATATGGTGGAAATATATGTACATATAATTATCGAGATAGCTATATATATATATATATATATATATATATATATATATATATATATTATTACACATGTGTAGTACTTCCAATTACCAGTGTCATGGCAACCACCTACTATAAATCCCTACATCATGTGGGCGTGGTCCCTTTACATTTCCTGTGTGATGGACATCCTTCCTGTGTGTGGGCATCAGTGTTACAGACAGCAGGTAGCAATACCTCTTACAGGAGAACCAGCAGACTCAGGGCAGCCACATATTTGTAGGAGGTTCTGGAAGTACAGAGAGAGTGTGAGTAGAGTTGTGTTATGCTTTATATAGTTCTGGTGTTACAGGGTGTGTGTGTACATACTAGTTTACCTTGGAATGCAGTCTGTCTGCATAGCTCACAACTGTGGGCCTATCCTCTTGCTGGCCAGAGGTATGCCTATCATGTTTTGTCTGTCCACCACACAGGTCCTGTGCCAGATATTTCACTGGCTGTGTGTGTGTTGAGTGCTAACAGTACATGGCTACATCCATTTCTGTTTCTAACCTCAATTCCCTGCCTAAGGGTATGTTGCAGACTATCCAGTAACACCAACAACTTGCTTTGTGTATGGCAACAGTTTTCCACATATGTGCCTGTGTTCCAGCCTCTGTCCTCCACCTACATACCAAGCTTTGCACATATGACATGCTGTCGGGGGTTGTTCTGTAGTGGGCTGTGAGTATATCACACTGCCATTGCTGCCACCAGTCCACTGCTGTTGTATCCCCCACACATATGGTGGGGCTGGGGCCATATATGTGCGGGCGTCACCTACACAAAGCACATGTGCCCTTATGCACTACAGAGGCCAGTGTATGTAACAGTGGTATATGGCCCTGTATAATGAGTCTGGGGGGAAGCACCATAAATGACCTAGGCTGTTAGAAAATGTGGGGGTATCAGGGGTGAGCTGCCTGAAGGTATCTGGATGCACAGTACCGTATACTTCACCTATATTTACATTACTTACATAAATTGGGTTAATGCAAGCCTACTGCCTCCTGCCATACCAACTGTTCTGTTTGTTGGTGTGCTTGTGATGGTGTCAGTTATGCCTTGTTATGTAACAGTTACAACCCATTTGGTCACACGACATCTTTACCACCTAGTGATTCTGTACAGAGTGTAGATAGAGGCTGCTGAAATACACACCTGCATTACATACTGGTGATTTGTTGGTATCCTGTGGCCCAGTCTGTCTTCACTATTGTACAACTTGAAGGACTTGGCCTGGAAAGCAACAGTTGTGAACCTTTCCAAACAACTGCATTAATATAAATGTTTCACAGTTGCATTACTCTGTTTAGATGGATGTCAGTGTCTGAACAGCTATATTACATGGCATATAGAACTGTAATAGTACACAGTTAAAGGTTTTCCATTTCTTCAAACCTATATGTGGTGTTTTTCCTATGACCTCTCTGTGAGTATATGTTGCAGACAACGATTGTCATTTTTATGGGTGGCCCATACAGTGTCCAGTTGTTCAGATGTTAACTGTAGGCATAGTGACTGTTCCATATTGTGTGCACCTTCTACATATGTATCTTACTGTACATATATCTCCGTGTGTATGTGTAGTTACATGTATATATATATATATATATATATATATATATATATATATATATATACTGTACTGCATGATATGTTACCAATACCATCCAGGTGGGATGTAGTACTGTTAACATCTTGTGCCCATGTCGTGTCAGGTCCTGGTTATGGGATCTGCAACAATTGGTAGTGTATTGCAGGGCAGATGCGTTTGGCTGTGGGGGAGGGGGATGCCTTTGTACAAGACGTATAGTGGGTGGGGCCTCTCAATCCCATAAACGGTGCATGTGGACATCTGTGATTTTGTTAGCCTGCCAATACTATCTACAGATGTATGGCCATATATACCTATATTGATATATATATCTGCTTACATATATATAACTATGTCCGTATATACCTACATAGTAATATATCTGTGTACACATATGTAACATGCTGTGTATATGTAGACATATAGGTGTAGACACATATATGTGTCGATGTAGGCATTTGCATGTATATATGTTCATATATAATAATATATATGTATATATTGTAAGAAATATATATAAATATCTACATATCTAGACATGTTGTATCTGTTTAGATATTAATATTATTACACACACATACTTCTAGATGTTGGTAATCATTCGCTGTACTGTTGCATGACTGGACTGGATGATATGTTTCTGAAAACATTGGATTTATTTATATCTTGCATGGATTAGTGGTAAATCACTTTGTTTATGGTGTGCAGGGTCCTGGGTTCGAGCCTTGCAGGAGTTGTTTGTTTTGTTGCTGGGCAGAACACGGCCCGTTGGATACAGAAACATTAAGGCATTTTAAAGCAGTTGTGAGCTGGTTTGCATGGAGGTAAGCACTGTTAACTTCCGGTTACAATTTCTTATACTCAGCTTCTAAATTGCTTAACCTGTGCAGGCAGGGTTTACCCCCACGCAAACAAGCTTAAACCCACTTACTGCTGCTTAAAAGTGCTTACTTCTACTTACCCCCATGCTGATTTCTTTAAAAGAAAAGAAAAGGGGGTTGATAGGAAAGTGGACAAAAAAGGGGCACAAAGAGGGAAAGACAGTAGGGAAAATAGCCAGGGATGTGCAGGAAGGGTGTAGGGAAGGTCCATAGCTGCCCATTTCTTCTACAGCAACAGCTGTGCATATACACTGAATTTGGAGGTAGATTTGGACACTCAAACCCCTGGGTGGGGGGTGAGGGCAACAATAATAAGTTGTGATGCCATTTAGACCAGATTACATGTGTCCAGTGGACAAGTTGGCGAAATGGACAGCTATGTATGGGGTGAGATTTATTTGTGGGAACAGATTGCCCTTTTTTTTCTTTTTCAGGTGAGAGTGGGATTTTGGGGAGGGGTAGTAGGTATATTTGGGGAGGTAGATTGGGTAGGTTAACAGACAAGACAAACAAGACGCATACAGGGGTGGTATATGACACATGTGGGTGGTAAACACCTTGGGACAGGGAGGGGTGTTTGGGAAGTCGCAAGCCCATGAGCCCCCAAATGGAAACAATGGGACTGAGGTCCCCAGCCATGGGCAGTCACCACTACACCTTCACAGCCCCAAAGGTAGCTGTGCTGGGGGCTGGGTAGGAGGGGGCAGGCTCACCTTCTAAATGCGCCACATGGTCCTCAAGCTGGCGTAGCTGGTCTCTAAACTCCCTGTCAAGCTCCCTACACACCACGACCCAGACCTGATAGCAGGTGACAGGTACCTCTCTGCCCCCACTCTGGGGGGGGGGGCCGAGCCCATCTCCTGTGGCAGTTCCACCCAAAGGTGGTGCAGGGCCAATGGAGGAGGAGGTCCCAGGCTGAGCCCCAGACATGCTGGTGCCCGGTGCCATGGCCAGCTGAGGTGGGACAGGTGGGTTCAATGGAACCAGCCTTCCTATACGAGCTATGGTGTTGCAGTTTTAAGAAAGATATCAGTTAGTCATAGTCAACAGCAGTCAGGATTAGTTATAAAAGCATGCATAGGTATTCCCATTAACCCAAGACACCAGTTTACAACAGTTGCAGATCAAGCAGAACACATGCATATATGGGACAACAGTGTCCATTACAACAGCATGCAGGTTTCATTGATGGCAACAGGCCACCAGTATGGGAGCATTTTAACATGGCACATGCATATAAACAAATGTGAATATTTATAAACCAATAGGACATATGTCCCAACAAAAGTTTGAAGTGTACACATTCCCATTGAGGTGTGTAATAAGGTTATTGTTGCACATATGGAGGGGGTGAGAGAGAGAGGTCAATTAACAACTAATATATCCCTGTAGTTTTCACAACTTTCTTAGTCACTGCAGTGATCTATCCCTTACATGTATTATTTCACTACCCAATGTCCTTACTTTGTACAATGGTATGTTTGTAGATTAGTATATGCGTGGACTGTGTCTTACGTATAGTCTACACCTCTTACCTGTTATGCCTGTTGAGAAATTTTTTGTTAACACTACCTGACAATTTCTACACATACTCCCAGAGGCCATGCTTGTAGACAAGTATATACGTGACCTGGTGACCTGTGTTGTACCTACAGTCTACACCTCTTTCCTGTTATAGCGGTGGAGAAAATCTTTGTTAACACTACCTGACAAATACTACACATACTCCAAGATTCCATGTTGATGTTATACACATACCTAACAATCCGTTATTGCACACACTCTGGTCAAGGCTTGACAGGATGCAGGTGGTAATGCGACATATTTTGGAATAGCTGTCATACACTTTGGGTGAGATGCTACAGTGACAGGTTTGTTTTCATATACATTCTCTTTTTATGTTCAGGTCTGATTATCCATTATATGTCAGTATAAGCTGCCTACATTTCTTGGATCATTACATTGATTTGTCAGGGGAACAGGTTACCGGGCAGTAGATTTGGGCAATTTATCTGGACATGCTGGACAGATCAGAACAGTTGAGGGGTATGACTATACATACAGCTTACTGCCTGAACATTCTGCCACAGTCCGTACAGCTATTGGGTCTAATTATGCATACAGTAATTTATCTGAATATTCTCGCAAAATCTGTACAGTTGTGGGGTATGATTATACATACAACTTACTACCACTCCCGGGTCTGCACATACTCCCAGATTCCATGCTTGTAGACAAGTATATATGTGATCTGTGTTGTACCTACAGTCTACACCTCTTACCTGTTATAGCTGTGGAGAAAATCTTTAACATTACCTGACAAATACTACACATACTCCAAGATTCCATGTTGATGTTATACACATACCTAATAATCCGTTGTTGCACACACTCTGGTCAAGGCTTGACAGGATGCAGGTGGTAATGTGAAATATTTTGGAATAGCTGTCATACACTTTGGGTGAGATGCTACAATGACAGGTTTGTTTCCATATGCATTCTCTTTTTATGTTCAGGTCTGACTATCCATTATATGTCACTATAAGCTGCCTACATTTCTTGGATCATCACACTGATTTGTCAGGGGGACAGGTTACCAGGCAACAGATTTGGGCCATATATCTGGATATGCTGGACAGATCAGAACAGTTGAGGGGTATGACTATGCATACAGATTACTACCTGAACATTCTGCCACAGTCTGTACAGTTGTTGGGTCTAATTATGCATATAGCTTTCTATCTGAACATTCTCACAAAATCTGTATAGTTGTGGGGTATGATTATACATACAACTTACTACCACTCCTGGGATTTAAACCACTGCTGTGTGTGGTAAGATTATTACAGCTGACATCACAGTACACTGTGCTATCAGGAAATTAGTGTAAAGCATTCCAATGGTTTCTGTCTAAGTCTCCTTCAGTTGTTCTATATGACTGACCTCTTGGGACTTCCAACATTGTTATACTGACCTTCCTACACATTTTACCTGCATTCAACAGTGTGGGTAACACTGTTTAATACAACAGTACTATTTATAGAATGCAACACTACAACAAAATATGTAAACAGGCTGTACACAAGCACTCCGGGGTTATACTTTCATTCACAAGATATTACACCTTTATTTCCATGCAACTTATATTGGTATACTCAGTACATCCCATACACAATACATTTTTATACTGGTACAAAACTTTCCAGAACTGTTATTTTTATTTGTTATGACAGTACATGCAGGAATATTACTAACCTGCCTCGCACAACAGCCTTTGCAGCCTAGCAGCATGGGCTTGCTGGTTCGCAGCCCGCTCATCTGCAGCTGTCAGAGAAATACAGTGATATTTAGCCATTACCTATCCATAGTATACACAAGCTAGGCAATCATTATCTATGTAGTAGAATGGGTACTTAGTGCTGGGGCATCAGCCATCTGCCTTGCTTCTTGGATCCACTGGTCCAAGAGATCCCCCTCCACTGCTTCAGGTCAGCATGGTGATGCCTGACCTGCTCACCAGTCTGGGGGATACCAGTGGCACTGGTAAGGTCACGGGCAAGACTGTCCCAGGCCTCCACTTTATACTGAGAGCCCTGGTACTGGCCCTGTAGTAGTCTCTCCTCATGGCGTTTTACCAGGAGCCATACCATGAATCTGGACTCGTGGGTGCCCCAGCACTGCACTCTAAATCAAGTGTCTTCCCCAACTCCAGCCATTCTGCCTACAGTAGGGAGCTGCAACCAATTATTGGAATTATTGGCGCCTGTGAGGTTTAAATAATCCTGATTTCCCACATTTTCCCATGATTGTATGGTTTTGAAAAGTCTAAGCTATGGGCACACCTGCTTACCTAATGTTGGCATTGCTTAAAGGGGCATACCACTGGGCAGATTGTGTTAGCCGGCCTACATATTGCTTACCCTAACTAAGCTGAGCTGTGCAATGCTTAGCGTTGCTTAATATGTAATTTGCATTACATTTTCCTTTTGGCATTGTGTATTATTTGTTACATGTTATATATGTGTCTGGTATCTGTCATTCATGTGTACATACACTGTATGAGGTCCTGAGGACTTCCACACTTTATTACTATAACACCTCACATCTGGCCTTACTGCAGTACTCCAGTTCACATATTAATGTTATGTAGCAGGTTATACAACATCACACTGTATATAGATTCCTTTCACATGTTCAGTTTGATTTTCCTATGGTGAGGATTTGTTTGTTGAAACCTCAATCTTATGTACTGGTATGATGGCTTAGTGGTTAACTATTGTGACTGTAGTATACTGGGGCTTGGGTTCAAGACTTGCAGAGGCTGTTTATTTTGCTGCTGGGCAGAACACGGGCCATTGGATACAAAGTGGTCAATGCACTTTAATGCAGTTGTAAGTGGGTTTGCTCAGGTTTGCGTGTAGCTCAGCAGTACTTACTTCCGGTTACAGTTTCTTACACTCAGTTAGCTTCTACTTTGCTTAATCTGTGTAGACAATGCTTACCCCCATGCAAATGCACTTAAACATGCTTACTAGTGCTTATATATGCTTACTACTGCTTATTTGTGCTTAAACCTGCTTACTAGTGCCTTATTCATTATGACAATGACACTTCACATGTGCATTTAATGCAGTACTCCAGTTCACATTTAAATGTCATTTCCTAGGTTATACAGCAAAAAAATGTTCATATACAGATTTCACATGGAAAATGGAATGTGCCTTGAACCGGGCATGCCTGCTCATAAGGCGAATGCTCTGCCTACTACACTATTGCTATGCTGCTTCATTTGTATATATCTTCCATGTTATCCTCTTCAGCCATTTAACCTGCATTAACCGTAGCTAAGCGATGGGCACACCCATGCACCTACGGTTAGCTTTAATCGGATTTTTAAATAAAATAAAAGGGTTTCTTCTTTTAATTTATATGGCCTGTTGCTGTTGTACACATGGGGGACTGTTGGTGGGGATATGAGGACACCTATGAGCGATCTCACTCATTTCTTAACAGCTTCTGCTGTCCTACATTTCAGGGGCATGTTTATTCTGAGAGCTCTGCTCTCAGACACGTCCCCTGCACTCATAAACTCTCCGTGTAAGCCTAGGAGCTCGAGCAGTGTGCCATGCTGCTCCTACAAGGGCATTTCTGTGCAGGACTAAGTTAGTCCTGCATGGAAGATTGGTGAATCTGGAGGATTGTTTATTGGCTTGGATATATATGTTTAATATATATTTTAGTAAAATGCATTTAAATTTTTAAATAGGGAAGTAATATTTATATTATTTATATGTTTTTTGTTTTTTGTTATGTTCAAATAGGGAATGTGTCATTTAAGTGAAATGTGTTATTTTAATATGAGAGTGTTGATCAATAAATGGACAGGGGTGTGAAAGAAAATTACGCATAAATAGGAATAAACTGTGTTGGAAGATTGACTCTGACGATGCCCTGTGTTATGGGTGAAAGCGTTTAGTTATGTCAATGTGGTTTTAGTTGAATAAAGTGAAATCTGCTTCAAAATGAATGGGATGTTTTTATTATTTTTTTTGTTTCTGCTTTTGTAGTACATACAAGGTCATAATGGATCAGAAATAATATGGGCTACTGTATGCAGATGAAGCAGGACTCAGAGTGCAGTAGTAATTTAGGTGCATGTCAGTAAAACTATCAGCATAAATGGCAGCATATGAAGTTCACGTGACATGATGATATATAGGCAGTGACATATTTTCACATGTCATAATGCAGCTAAATGACATTTTCCCATATGATCTGGATTATGAACTGCGTACAATGAGGTACATATTACAAGCATGACTGTGGCATGGGATATTTTCACCAACTTGCTCTTAGTAATGAAAGATAACTAACTAGGAATACATCATAAAGGCAGCGTGACATGAGTGGAGCACATGGACTATACTTAAAGTCCAGAGGGCCCTCCATGATGGCTTTGAACATCACAAATGATCTGTCTTGCAATCTCCTGGAAGGAGTCATGCATGTCCTGTGCCATGTCCTGAATGAACATTCCCATCAAGTCCTGAATCTGCATCTTGATTATGTCTGAGGCCACACTGCATATCTGGCCCCTCAAGTCATCTGGCTAACATGGTGGAGGCTGTCATTGCTATCAGTCTGCAGGAATGATGGTCTCTGCTGGTCCTGGTCCCGGATCCCCATCATTATCCTGCTATCCCTTCTAGTCCTTGGAGTCAGATTATGTGGAAGAAGTCAAGCGTGTTGACTAGGGCGGATGGGTGGACTGGCACTGGTTCTGGACTCTATAGCTATAAGCATAATGCCTCAATACAGTAACAAAAAGCAATAATTGTAAAAGATAACAGCAATACATATAACAACATAATAGCTCCATATACTATGTACAGTAATGACGTATTACTCATGTGATGTGTACCCTCTGATGAGCATTAATCCATCTGTATTGTTATTCTCACAACATGCAGTGTACACAACACCAACACACTATGCATTTGCCTGTTATACCAGACAGATTAAGGACTACACATGTGCAATTCATCAATGTCATACATAATGTAGTCATACAATTGAATAAATGGGTCATGCGATATAATTATCTCACTGTGGAGGAACACACATCATACACATTGTGTGACAGTGAGCTATCTGTTAATATAAAAGGTATGTAAGAAAATCTGTCAGTAATACTATGCATAGCGGAAGTGTAGAAAAACAGATCTAGTAGACATCAGTGGAAATGTCAGAACTTCATATAAAATGCCCTGTAAAGGAGCACACATACACACACACACACACTTACACACACACACACACACACACACACACACACACACACACACACACACACACACACACACACACACACACACACACACAAAAAACAATAATTCACATGTCAAGGAATAATATAGTCAGAGGTATCACTAGTGCGTAACAATATGCATTTAAGATATCTAGCAAGGTATGCTAACATCTCTGAAGAAATGAAGAATGACAGCTGGACCATCTAATCACTATAGTTGAACGGCCTGTGCACACATCAATGTGTACTCAACTATATGATGTTTAATGAACATCAATGATTCACATTCATGAGCATTGTCTTGAAATTACAAAACTAATAGTACTGCCCCATAAGGATGATTATCACATTCAGAAAAAAGGCTGTCAAGCTGTACACAGCTGATATACCTCATAAAATCCTCCAAAGCTAGTTACAAAAACAAAATTGCCACTGATTCTAAAGACAACCAAAAAAGCATTCTATAGCTATGTCAAGAATCTCAACGGCAACACTCAGATCTGCTCTGAGTTACAGCACAATGGCACTAAATATACAGAACCAACTGATACTGCCAACATCCTGGCAGATAGGTTCAGTGCTAACTTTACCACCCTTTCAACCCCTAAAGGGCCCATCTCTATACTGGAAGAATGCAAAGTTCCTGTAATCACGGCTGCACAAGTAAAACCACACTATCCAAAGCCAAGAACACAGCATCCATGGGACCTGACAACATCCCAGGCTGCATTCTACATGAACTACAGAACGAACTGGCACCCCACCTAAGTACCATGTTCAATCATAGCCTCACCTCAGGCTTTGTGCCCACTGAATGGCACACAGCGATGGTTATCCCACTCTATAAAGGGGGAGCCACCACAGACCCTGGGAACTACTGCCCCATTAGCCTGACATGCCTGGTTTGCAAGGCTATGGACCATATCATCATGGAACTTATAAACAATGACATTGGTAATCTCCAAACTCTGGACCCCACCCAGTTCGGATTTGTAAAAGGCAGATCATGTCTCCTAAACCTGATAGACTTCTTTAAAGTGGTTACCAAAACCATAGATGAGGATAAGGTGGTTCACACAGCCTATCTAGATCTCGCCAAGGATTTCAATACCATCTCCCACTCTGGAATTATAGATAAACTCACTAATCTAGGTATAAATCCCTATGTCACAAGATGGGTTGCCAACTGGCTTACTGACAGAACCCACAGTACGAATGTAGCAGACTCCAAATCCCACTTCAGACCAGTGACAAGTGGAGTACCACAGGGTTCAGTCCTGGGTCCTCTCCTGTTTGATATCTACTTCTCAGAAGTACAGGCTAACACAGAAGGTATTTGGCTAATGAAGTTCACAGATGACTGCAAACTAGGAGCCATAATCGAAACTCCTAACGATGTGGACATTCTCCAAAAGGACCTCACTGAGACAGATGCCTGCTGTCAAAGCCATGGCCTCAAGCCCAATGCCAAAAAGTGCACTGCCATCCCTTTTGGTAAAAACTCAGTACCCATGAACTACCACATAGGTGGTAGTCTACCTAACACTGAAAGTGTAATAAGAGACTTTGGGACACAGGTGGACAGTAGTCTCTCCTTTGATAATCACATCACCACAGTAGTCAGGAAATCCTTCTACATGGCACACCTCATCACAAAAGGTTTCTCATCCAGGAAAAAAGAGGCCATTGTTCCCCACTACTAGTCACTCATTAGACCCATTATAGAGTACAACACCCCTTTTGGTATTTACCTCACAAGACATCTACAACAACTAGAAATGTCGCAGAAATACCTCACAAAGAGGATTACCGACCTCAAATAGATGCCCTACACAGACCATCTCAAAAAACTCCAGCTTTACTCCGTCGCATATCGCCTACTCAGAGGTGATCTCTGCCTAACATACAAAGCTATGTCAAACCCAGAGCTGTTGGACATGCTTCACTTAAAGAAATCCCAATCCTTCTGAGCTACACACTCTAGGGACCTAAACCTTCTCACCACAATAAACAGAACATGCTGGCGGGATAGATTCCAGTCCCAGAGACTTCCTATACTCTGGAACAAACTACCTATCTATAGCAAACAAAGCTCCTCATTAGCACTCTTCAAGAAAAATCTTGATGATTGGATGGGAGATAGGAAATTCACCCTGGGGATCACTTCTGTGGCTCTGTTTGACAAGGACACAGGAAAATAATTTTCTTTGGTGGCGAAAGCCAGGGTACCTTTTGGGATAGGCTTATATAGGCCCTAGAGCCAATAGCCTAGTACCTACCTATGAACCTATGAACAATACAGCTATTTATTTATGTATTTATTTATTTATTTATTGACATTTGATTATCAGGAAAGACCAACTGGCTAGAAGCCCATTTTCAGTGGAGGCCAAGGGAGAAACGCTCCAAATTTTAAGAACAATAATTATACAATTTTCAAGACTAAAACAAAAACATCTGCAGTTTAAATAATTGGAACAATTTAGACATAACATACAAACATTAGTTAAGAATCACTACACGGTATTTGACAAATTGACAATCATTTAATATTTAGAGAAATTTTAGACAGTTTGTAGAGAAATTAAAGGTAATTTAGTCTAATATAAACAGGAATTAAAATATGAAGTGAGGGAAAAACAAGCTTATAGTGTATTTAGAGAGAAAGTCAGGGAAAAGAATTAGAGAGCAGTAAGGACGTAAGTGAAAAAGGGAGTATAAGGCAGTATAAGGAATGAAAAGGTACTTGCTCACATTTAGGGATACAGGTTATCCTGGTTTTGAGCAGGAACAGAGACAGATTTTAGCTAGGAAGCCTTTCAGAGTGATTTTGAAGGATGGTAGGGAGGGTATAGACCTGATGGATACAGATAAGGAGTTTCAGGCCTTAGCAACCTTGTATGAGTACAGACTACAGACAATGCCCAGCAGATTTTGTAGGTTTGTAGACAGACAGATGTATTTTTGGTTACTGGATTGCAATGACTGACTGGGAGCATAGTTATATAGAATGCTTTTTAGTGCTGGACAGGCAGATGGATGCTGGATAATTTTATAGGGTATGCTTAACAATGACATCTGAATAACACATAGATAGCTTTAATCTAGGATGGATCAGACAAATGACTTAGCATGCCCCTCAAAATGGTAAACCAGCTTGCACATGACATTGATTTAAAGAAATAATGTGGGCAAACAGGATGGCATCCACTGTAATATGTGTGTGTTTTTCTGTAACAGCATGCAGTGTGTCTGAACAACACACATACATAGAAGTACTACACATGTATAGAAGTACTACTACACATGTATAGAAGTACGTATGCATGTATAGAGGTACTACACATGTATAGAAGTATTACACGTATAGAAATACTGTGCATGTATAGAAGTACTACACATGTAGAGAAGTATTACTACACATGTATAGAACTACGTACACATGTATAGAGGTATTACTACACATGCATAGAAGTACTACACATACATAGAAGTACTACACATACAAAATGCTACACATGTATAGAAGTACTGTACATGTATGGAAGTCCTACACATACATAGAATTACTGCACATGTATAGAAGTATTACACATACATAGAAGTACTATACATGTATAGAAGTGCTGTACATGTATAGAAGTACTGCACATGTACATTAATGTATAACATTATTTATATGCAAATACAGTCTGTGAAGGTAGTGAATAACACAAAAGAAAAGCAGAGAATAACAGAAGGAAAGCAGCAACTCCCAAACAGAGAGACACACTACCATGATTAACACCCCTACATATACTGAGGTGTCAATAAGACAGTAACATGAAATGATATAACGGTAATATTTTCTTCTAATATGTGTTGAGATATCCCAAGCTGGATATTATTTTTCATCCAAATCACCACATGTACTTGGGTATATTGTTGGGATATTTTATGCATAGTATGGGTAACAAATACCATCACAGAATCCTTACATTACAATGGGAGTGGAATGTATGGGTCACATCTGTACACATTGTCCTTGCAATATACAGCATGGCCACATTATGATGTATGTAAATAATAGAAGTGAATAAAACTTGTTGTCAAATCATATAAGTATCACTCAGTTGAAGCAGATTTATCAGACGTATGTAGCTGACATACTGAAACAGCGTATGCTCATAGTGAACATTAGAGGAAAAGCTCCACTAACACAATACAGAGAACAGTGCTTTGTGATCCAGTAATGTGCAAAAACATATGTATGTTAACTTTTCTAACAACTGCATTTGTGCACTTAAACTTAGGTGTAAGAAGAGCAGAACTCAATTAATACACAGTGTTGCATCTCTGTCGACATCATTAGCACTGTGAGATGGCAACACCATCCAATAGATGAATAGGCAAGATGCACACCATGATGTGAGCTAAGAACCACTATTATGCATAAAAGTGGTTCACTATATGCTGATGAGACAGCAGAAACAGCAGGAGGTGTGAGGTATGCTGTCAGCAGGGAATACCAATCCAGCAAACATACATAACTTATAAGTAAAACATTAACATCTGAAATCACTGTACTGTTAGAAGACAGACAACTATCATTTAGGTTGTGCCTGCAAACTTCATCTTACCTCAGTATGTCCCGATACTGCACATGTAGCCCACACACTAGGATAACTGAAGCTAGGTTCAAACTTACTACATTCACCTATGCTGACATCAGAGTCCAGAACGCCATCTGCTGAGCTACTCATTCTGTACTAAAGG
This sequence comes from Protopterus annectens, assembly GCF_019279795.1. NCBI lineage: Eukaryota > Metazoa > Chordata > Ceratodontiformes > Protopteridae > Protopterus > Protopterus annectens. The sequence continues at coordinate 325,090,016 of NC_056745.1, read as the reverse complement.
GGATTAAGTTATAGTAAAACATGTCTGGTCTGTGAATCTACAGTTAAACCATAACATACAGTACCAGGTGACCCTTTCTACAAATGGAATATGATATACAAAAATCATGGCAGATACAATGGAACAAAGGCTCGATGTATCATATGAAGAATAATGTGATCAGCATTATGTACAGTGGGTAGTACAATTAAACAAGGTTAATGTTGTATGCATAACAAGTAGCAGGGGATTACCTTTACAATGGTTATCATGTGCCCACAGTAATATATGAAAAGCATTAATACTGTGACATAAGTAACAGCACAGATATGTATGAATGACGCACGCACTAACACTTTCCCAAACAAATATGCATATTATTAGATAATGGGCAAACTGTACATAAGCACCCTGATTGGAGAACAAATGTTCTCCAGTTGGATATTAATGTACAAGTACTGCCCAGTGGAAAACTAGTCTGTCACTTTGTGCCAACATATCAAAATGCCATGGAGCTCAGACAGCTAAAAAACTAACAACCACCATTACATTACACTTGCTAAGCAGCGGTTTCATTGTTTAAGTGTAAAAAAAATTGGTACTTTTCTGTTACTGGGGCAACAGCTGCAAAGCGCTACCCCGTGCACACAATGATCGCACAACTGTTACTGAGAATTTATATCTGCACTAAGCAGCACTCTGTAAAAACCTGACAACCATTACATGTTTAGAGGAGTTGCTAACTAGATGGAACACCGTAAGTCAGGAGTTACTTGTGCCTTTGAATTCCGTTTTCCAGATTCTTTTGTAATGCGTTGTCATAGTTTGAACCTTTACTTATGTTCAGCACTGCACCATGCGGACTAAGTGTTATAGTTTATTACACATGTGAAGTTTGGAAACTAACATACTGCTTTAAGTTTGAAAACTCGCCCACCTAGACATTTGAAACCACAGCTGAAAGGCAGCTGTTTAGTTTTTAACGGATCACAGAATGCTGGCAGCCTTGAAACAATAATATCAAAGGATTAATGTGCCTGTATAATAAGTGGAAGCATTTGCACTAAGCAACTTTTGTCACAATGACTCTTCTTAGTTGAACATGTTAAGTGTTCATCATGATCAAAACAGAATCCAAGGGAGAGAGGGCATTCAGAAGTGGTTCGCCTCACTGAAATGCATACAAATCAGAGTTTCAGGCTATGAGGCATGCAGGCAGTGAGAGAACTAATACACAGTTAAAGCAGGATCTCGTCCACCAAGAACAAATGGGTCGACTGACAACAGAGAGGACGCAAGAGGAAGGCCCTTTTCTGGTAACTGTGTCAATAAAATTAGAGCTGCAGAAAGCCTTGTTTTCCACTGTTGTAATCAAGCTAAGTTCATACTTACATATGGAAAATTAATAACATAGGCTAAGAAGATCATTGCGTGCGGGGGTAAAGCTTTACAGCTGTTGCCCCAATAACGGAAAAGTACCCAATAATTAAATAAATAAACATAAGGAAGTGTATGTGTGTGCATGCATGTGTAAGTGTGTGTTTATTTTTCTGTCTGGGTGTGTGACTCAATGCATGTATGAAAAAAAGGAGACTGTATGTGACAGAGTTCGAGAGAGAGAGAGAGATAGAGAGAGAGCAATCCTGTGTTAGTGAAAGCATGTATGAAAGCAGACGAGACTGTGTGTGTGTGTGAGACAGAGAGAGAGAGACAGAGAGAATGGGTTCTCTGTAAAATTGTTGTTTTACTTACTTATTTTTTTAAGTACTATATTATTTTTTTTATATATTTTTGATGTAAAATGCTTCCTCCAACAACATTAACATATACCACAAAAAGTTTGAAACATTAGGCAGAGGAACTATTTTACATCAAATATATAAAAAAATAATATAGTAATTAAAAAATGAGTAAATAAAACACAGCAATTTTAGAGAGACCCCATTCTCTAAGTGCGATAATGCCCTCCAGGGTGTGTGCTAATGTGTAATTAACACCCTTCCAGGGGTGCATAACACTCCCGGATGGGCGTTAATTACACATTAACACACACCATTGTTGGACATTATTGATTAAATGTTATCGTAGATATATACCTGTTCATCTATGTAGATATCTTGACACATATACAAACAGATGCAGACCTCCAAATGTAAATATATATGAACTTATTTACATATATGTGTATGTTTTCAAATACTCAAATACTTATATCTATATATATATATATATATATATATATATTTATATATATATATATATATATATAGATATATATATCTATATATATATAAATATATATATATATATATATATATATATATATAGATATATACATATATATATATATATATATTGATCTCTCTCTCTCTCTCTCTATATATATATATATATATATATATATATATATATATATATCTATAGCTTCATATATAGACACGTATTCATACACATACACACACACACACGCACACACATATATATGTGTGTGTGTGTGTGTGTGTGTGTGTGTGTGTGTGTGTGTGTGTGTGTATTAATGTATTATATATGTATGATATATATATATATATATATATATATATATATATATATATATATATATATATATATATATATATATATATACACTTATATAGCGAGAGAGAGTTGAGACAAAGAGATTTATTGAATGTGCACATGTTTTCCAAATAAAGGTACATGGCATCTGCTGACCTGTGTAGTGTGACAGATGGTGCCTTAATTAAATGCTACATATACATTATTATTCAAGGCATTGCTGATGTAGACAAAATACATAGACATCTGCGACAAAAAGGGTCATGTATTACAACACAAAGATGACCTTAAAGAGGTTGTGTTTAACATAGCCTAGTTAAATGTCTGACAGAAGCCCAGCTTGACATTACAGGAATAAATGAATTGTTGAGGGAATAGAACCCCCAAACACACAAGTAGGCCTAGCAATTTCTGACAGCACCTAGAGTGCTAACCCTTCAGCTATACCACACTGTAGGGATTGTGTATGCACATTTCCTGTAAAACAAGTGTAATTACATAACTCACTAATTTTAATGCATGTTCACCAGCAAAGTACAGATATTTCTAACTCAGAAGGTAATATATGTGAACAGTTATTACTGAACATTTAATAATGAGCTTGCATATCTTGTTTTTTCAATAAGTACTAATGGGTGTACCTTCGTTGAAGGTTGTGCGTCAGGACTGGCAACTCGGCATGTAAAAAAATCTACTGCCAATCATTAGGGGTCCGGAGTTCCTCTGTGGCGACCCCTAACCGGGAAAAGCCGAAAGACACAACAACTGCAAGGAAATGACAACAAGATCTTTTTTAATAAACTATATTGTAAGGAACAATCTTAAAGTGTTGTGGCAAAGAAGAAATGTGTAATCATCCGTGGCCGAAATGGATAATATAGTGTAACACAGAAATGACCTTACAGAAGTTCTGATTAATAACTATTCTTAAATGCCTGACAGAAGCCAATCTGGGTATTACAGAAATAAAAGGACTACTCTGGGAATAGAACCCACAACTACACAATAAATAAGACTGCAATCACTCAGCCTAGTTCAAGTACTAACCCTTCAGCTACATCATATTTGCTGTAAAACAAATGTAATTACACAACTAATTTTAATGGATGTTTACCTGCAATGTTCACATATTTCTGACTCAGTCAGACAGTAATATATGTGAACAGTTATTACTGAACATTTAAGACTAAGCTTACATATTTTGTTTTTTTTATATAAGTATTGCAAGGGAATGGCAATGATATCTGTGTTCATCATCTTCTTTCAGCTGTTCCCGTTAGGGGTCGCCACAGCAGATCATCTGTTTCCATTTCTTCTGTCCTCTGCATCTTGCTCTGTCACACCAACCACCTGCATGTCCTCTCTCACCATATCCATAAACCTTATCTTAGGCCTTCCCCTTTTTCTGTTACCTGGTAGCTACATCCTTAGCATCTTTTTCCCAACATACTCAGCATCCCTCCTCAGCACATGTCCAAACCAATGTAATCTTGCCTCTTTGGCTTTGTCTCCAAACCTTCCAACCTGGGCAGACCCTCTAATATACTTATTCCTAATCCTGTCCACCCTTGTCACACCCAATGCAAATCTTAACATCTTTAACTCTGCCACATCCAGCTCTAACTCCTGCCTTTTTGTCAATGTCACTGTCTCCAACCCATATAACATAGCTGGTCTCACTACCCTCTTGTAGATCTTCCCTTTCACTCTTACTGGTACTCGTATGTCACAAATCACTCCTGACACTCTTCTCCACCCACTCCATCCTGCCTGTACTCTCTTCTTCACCTCTCTTCCACACCCACCATTACTCTGAACTATTGATCCCAAGTATTTAAACTCATCCACCTTTGCCACCTCTACTCCTTGCATCCTCACCATTCCTCTGTCCTCCCTCTCATTCACACACATATATTCTGTCTTAGTCCTGCTGACCTTCATTCCTCTTCTTTCTAGAGCATATCTCCATCTCCCCATGGTCTCCTCCACCTGTTCCCTACTCTCACTGCAGATCACAATGTCATCTGCAAACATCATAGTCCATGGGGACTCCTATCTAATCTCGTCTGTCAACCTGTCCATCACCATTGCAAATAAGAAAGGGCTCAGAGCTGATCCTTAATGTAATCCCACCTCCACCTTAAATGCATCTGTCACTCCCACCGCAGCCCTCACCGCTGTCACACTACCCTCGTACATATCCTGTACCACTCTTACATACTTCTCTGACACTCCCGACTTCCTCATACAATGCCACAACTCCTCTCTAGGCAACCTGTCATATGCTTTCTCTAAGTGTACAAAAACACAATGCAACTCCTTCTGACCTTCTCTGTACTTCTCAATCAACAATCTCAGAGCAAACATTGCATCTGTAGTGCTCTTTCCCGGCATGAAACCATACTGCTGATCACTAATCATCACCTCCCTTCTTAACCTACAACTATTCCGACAAACTAATGTGTAGTTTTTCAAATGTTGTGCTTGAATGTTATGACTTTATTATGTCTGTTAAGTTTTCATTCTGACAGACTAATGTGTTGTTTTCATACTTGTGTTTGAATGTTATGACTTTATTATTTCTGTCTAGTTTTTCATTCTGTTAGCCGTATGTATCTAGAGCTTTTCTCCCAGGGCCTCTGCTGAGAATGGGCACCTCATGACCCAGTCAGACTTTCCTGTTAAATAAATACCAAATAAATAAATAATGAAAAATGCTTAGTAATCCACAGCCCATGTGGGTGTTAATGCACTAATGATAAAACATGTATAGACATTCTCATACAGCAGCACCCAACCATGAAAAATAATCGTATTATTTGAAATTAATAAAAGTAATTTAATGCACAAGTAATTTGATTGAAAATGATTTGGTGGGTTTTGAATCCACAGACACTCGACTTCACTGTATACTGCTTAACCAACTGAGGTAACAGACAGCAAAGATCATCTGAGGGTCTACTAGGGACTCTTAATAAAGGCCACATTTAATTAGATATCTCAAATACATACAGTCATGAATAAAAAATGCAGTGACTCTGCATTCCTGCATACCTGCATTTTTCACCTTGCTTATTTGCAGATAACATTGAGATGTGCAGTCAGATGGCCATTCATGGTTTCCTACTCCATAGTATTTTTATTACAACTAATTTACAGATAGTAACACATATATAAATTGAATACTTAGGAATCAAACCAGCATAGCATTATATCTCTTTCTTAAATGATAACAGTATGGAATATAAGTTAGGGTGTGGAATATGATGCTTACTGTAGGCATCTGGAGTCTGTCACAGAACCTCGGAAAGCATCCCAAGCATTTGTTTCTGCTCCCTGCAAAGAAGATTGTCATATTGGTGATGGATCTACATACCAGCCCTGAAGATACTGGTGCATTCTAGGAGCTCTCTCAAAATCGGGTTCAATATGTTTATCTGGGCTAAGTTCCACTGATGTGTCTACATCCTCTATTCATGTCCCACATAGACTGCCAACAATTAGAATGTCTCCCTGTCAGTCCATTTGGGTGCTCAGATGTGCCATAGCCTCCTGTCTTGTTGACATCATCTTAGAACTGCAGAAAAAAAGGTTGAATAGAATGCTTTGTACAAAATGCTTACTGAGGTACCACTCAGTTTGCAGGTATAATCTGAAAATGTGTCCATATCACATTTTAAAAGTGGCACACATAAATCGTAGAAGTCTATTGGTGGGCATCAGTCATATGTTCCAGATGTATGCATGGGCATTTGTGCTGTGTATTGTACACTTATCCTGAGCTATTGCTTAATGCACTGAGATTTAAATATTTACATGGATTTTATGGATGCGATTCCAAGACACTGTATGCTGATGAAGCTCATTAAATATGTATGGCACAAATGTTACTTAATAGCTTTTTGCACTGAGATAATCTCACTGTTAAGTATAGCATAAGGTAAGCTGTCATCGGGTCAGATGCTTATTTATTTTTTAACAACTTTATTGAATTAGCACTTGCGACATGGGCAAATTTACATTTATACAAAAGTAATCAAACTGTATAAACCAATTAACATTAACAAACATTATATTTCACATATATTGGTATCTATCATATAACCTAAGCAACGTTACATAAATTATTCAATTCCTGCCCCTTTTCTTTAAACAAGAAACATATTTATTAAACCATCACTTATGATATAAGCAATCATACATTTATATAAATGAAAACAAACCACAATGACAGTCTTAGTTGCAGGCATTTTACATCGCAAACCATAGTGACACACTCCCAGTTGCAAACATTATACATCATTTATAATCTACCCAATAATTTTCAGTCAAACATTACATAGCTCATTTACGTCCTGCCTTCTTTTAAAACCTCATTCTTCCCTTGTATGCATTATTCCCACAATTCTCACTGCTTATGTTCCTATTGTGAACTAATGTGCTTCGTATAATTCATTGATGTTCGCAATGTCATGTGTGTACCTTGTAAATCATAGTTTAAGAAGTTTATAATGTGAAATTGTCTGAACATCAATATGTGGTAGCAGTGGCCATGCCCCATATGCACGCTTATGGATAAATATCCATCATTAACTGCAACGTGGTGTGCCGGTGTGAAATAAAACCAAAAACAGAAAAAGACCACACCACAGGGACTGTAGGACAGTATCATTTGATAAAATAAGAATAAAATCAACTGAACAAAGATATTAAGTGCTTTCATCGATATAGTATACTATTACTATATAATACTATATTGATGAAAGCTCTTAGCATCTTTGTTCAGTGGATTTTATTCTTATTTTATCAAACGATATTGTCCTACAGTCCTTGTGGTGCAGTCTTTTCTGTTTCTGTGTTAAATGTCCATCATTGCCAGGAGGTTTTCCCCATATACAGGTATCCATCCTTAACCCCTTTTTCCCATTTTGCACATGGGGTCGGGGTGTCACTGAAACAGTGATGTGGTAGTTCATCCATACCACTCACTCTCACACACACTCACACCTACAGCAAATTTACAGTGTCCAAGCCACCTACTGCATGTCTTTGAAGTGTGGGAGGAAACCGGAGCACCCGGAGGAAACCAACATGACCTGCATGTCTTTGAAGTGTGGGAGGAAACTGGAGCACCCGGAGGAAACCAACATGACCTGCATGTCTTTGAAGTGTGAGAGGAAACAGAAGCACCCGGAGGGAACCCACATTACCTACATGTCTTTGGAGTGTGAGAGGAAACTGGAGCACCCGGAGGAAACCAACATGACCTGCATGTCTTTGAAGTGTGGGAGGAAACAGAAGCACCCGGAGGGAACCCACATTACCTACATGTCTTTGGAGTGTGAGAGGAAACTGGAGCACCCGGAGGAAACCAACATGACCTGCATGTCTTTGAAGTGTGGGAGGAAACTGGAGCACCCGGAGGGAACCCACATTACCTACATGTCTTTGGAGTGTGAGAGGAAACAGAAGCACCCGGAGGGAACCCACATTACCTACATGTCTTTGGAGTGTGAGAGGAAACAGAAGCACCCGGAGGAAACCCACATTACCTACATGTCTTTGGAGTGTGAGAGGAAACAGAAGCACCCAGAGAAGCTCACACGACTGCAGGGAGGACATGCAAACTCCACACATAAGGCAACCCAGCTGGGAATCAAACCTGAGGACTTCTTGTTGTAAGGTGACAATACTAACCACTGGACAAGTGTACCACCATAGCCACATATGCAGGTGTATGGCTACAAAAATCATCAACCCTGATGAATTGCAGATACAGATGGATTCTGACTATATCCACTAGGAATGCAGTTTTACCTGTAAGTCTATAGTACTGCTTGTAGATAACGATGGTTTACAAGATTGTCTGAAAATCATACATCCAAAGTATGATTTCCAAATATTCATTAATGCTTACTCCTACATTTGAAGCTTAGTATGCCATACTGTAGAATTGGGAGGGCATCCAGATGAGTTAGTCTGTTACTTTGTTGTTGTTTTCATATCTAGCCATCAGAGCTAAGATGCTCATGTTCATATGTTTTTAATGTTCTGAGGTATTGTTTGACACAAAGAGCTGCATATGTTAGTTAATTTTGTGTTCATCACACAATGGCACTGATCTTTGTTAATGACCGCATTAACATCTATTTGATATCCCCAATGGCTGAAGGTGACATGGTAAAGATAGTTGGCTCAGCATATGATTATAGCTGTGAATAACCCAGTGTCATTTCTGCTGAAATGGTGCTGTTGTAGTTATGTTTCTGCCTCATGACTGGCAGCATTCCTACAGAACTGGGCTACAAACTACCTCTGCATATATGACATATCATAATATGCGGAATGGAGATTTTCCTTTGAAGATGTAAGCTTTACATTTTATGACATATTCTCAGCAATTGCTATGTGTATCTTTAGTATGCTTATCTGTACATGATATCAATACACATGACATCTATTCCTTTGCATAACATTACAATGTATATGGGGGCATTACATCAACATATGATTTAAGTGCTTATCTGTGAACAGGTACACTGTGTGTATACCACCTGATATGTGCAACTTACATTTTTACATGTCTTTGAGACATTGACAGGATAACTTTTACCACAGAGAAAATTAAACCATTTTGTAGTCCCTGTGGCAACATGGCAGAAATTTGTTAAGACAGACAGGCAATACATTCTGGAGGAACCAAGTGTGGGGGGACATCCCAAACATAGTGAACACTGTGGTAGTCACAAACACTCAATAAGGCCTGACATTGACAATAATATGACATGATCCCCATGCCACTTACAGACTCCATCGCTACAAGAGGGAGAGAAATGCCACTGATGTTGGACCATCCCCCGGATGAAATGACAATATTCCTGCACTCTCACCAAACCACCTGCCAGGATTATTGCATTCTTGTGGGAGAGATTGAGGCTTGTATTCCAGGGTGTACAGGTATGTCCACCATTTGACAAACACAACAGCATAATCCAGTTGCCATTTCATGGACATTTATGCATGTCACAGCAGCACAATAACATTAATAATACCGAACATCATGACTGAGGGAAGGCCCATAAGACTGCTTGCATGTACTTTTAAACAGACACTGCTTAGGTGACACTATAAGCACCATTTGTACTGATACTCTATTCACTTACATAGGACCATCAATGCTGGTTATCATTGTCACACATCAGGTATGTGTTCCTGTATTCAGGCTGATGTGTATCCTTTTACTACTACTGCCCGATGTTAAAAGTGATATGTATTCACTTGTTGCTTGTGATCCACTTTATCCTATAGGTTCAACACAACATAGACTGCTGGTAGCCCAATCTGAGGATGACAGGCCTAGTAACCTGTCTATGTAGCAGCTATACTGCAATATCATTAAATGTCACTGTGACATTTATGTGTAATATTGTTTTATTCACTTGCCCACAGCCAACACCTAGCCATTGTCATCACATATCAGGTAAGTGTCTCTGTACTCAGGCTGATGTGTATCTTTTTCCTGCCACTGCCTGGTATTACCAGTGGTATGCACTAATGTGTTGTTTGTGATCCACTTTAACCAAGTTCAACAGAACATAGACAGCCAGTAACCACATCTAAGGATGTCAGACATGGTAAGCCAGACTACAGCTGCTATATCACTATAGCCTTACACGCCACTATAATCTTTATGTGTAATGCTGTTTTGTTCACCTGCATAGGACCCTTGCCTTCCAGAAAACGTCAGCCATCTATTATGTGTGTCTTTTCTTTGATGTTTTATGCATCATTTTCAAAGGAACATGATGATATGTATCTGCTTCCTACTGAATTGTAGTTTACATGGCTCATTTTACACCACAGTTGCTTTTCAATTCTCATCACAGGAGGTGGGGTAAGATGAGGACATGCCAGGTGTGCCATCATGTATGTGTGGTTTTGCATTCACTTTCATATTCGTATGATGTTTAACTAAAATGGCTTTTAACTGCTTTCTAGGGGCAGTGCACTGCCCAGGGCCCCTCCAACCCAGTATGTTTATATCACCATAATTAGTTACTGCTCTTAGATATTTGTCAAATTATTTCAGTCATATCCTGCCTCATTTGCCCTCTATAAATTTATGTGGTGTGTACCTTTTGTCTGTATTAGCAGCATGCCCATTTTCTGCCTCCACCACAAGCCCATCCACTGATCCTGACCTGGGATGTGAAGTGCCTCAGTCTGATAGTGCAGCCAGTGACACATGGGACACTGTACTGGGTTCAACATTGTCTGGCCCAGAAGGAGACAGTCCTGTGGTTCATGGTATAGCCTCCAATCAGGAAGATCATGTGGTAAGCCACTCTGATGATGTAGGGGCATCATATATTGGTCATGATGATGATTTACCCTACTGTCCCAAGCTGAGTCTGATAGCGATGGCGACTCTGCCTCAAAATGGAATGAGAGTGTCCATCAGACCACAGGTGGGAAGGTAGCTGATATGTGTGGATGTATGTGTCAGATGGTGCACACCTACTGTTATAGGCACATGAATGCTCACAACAATATCATGGCAATGACCTGTGAGCACTTGCTCATGCTACTGATACTGTAGCACACCAGCAGCATGTGTTACATAAAGGTCAGGACAGGTATAGGTCATGGCAGCATTGGCTACACAGCATGATAATGTGGAATTTGCTGTATGCTCTATTGAAAGCCTTGTTACAGCAGTGCTAGAGCAGTGCCATAGTATAAACCAGTTGTTACATGCTCTGATCCTCATGAGTAGATTATCTCCCATAGAGAAAAGCAGAGCCCCCCCCCCACTCTGTACATGTATGTAACATCTGCCATTGGTTTATCTATTTAAAACCCAGCAGGCACATCCAGACAAACACATCACAGTAAAGCTCATACCCACAATGTGTCACAACCTGTTAATGTCACTACATCCAGCTGCTCAGTACAGCACTGTGGACATAGAGTTTCTGGATGTTGCAGGGGCAGTCAAAACCATGGTGTGAGCTATCAGCATGAGCACCCTAGACCACACTAGCACTGGCAGTTGTTCAAATGTGTGTCCTGTTGTGTCATTCTAGCTCTATGGCAATAATGACCACTGTGCTGGGCCACTGCCTATTCTACATGTTAGTGGTTTCTCAACTGTCTAGTGCCACAAGCTTTTTCTTCTCATTTCTCCTGACATAAGAGACTGCATTCATGTTGTGTCATATTGCACATATTTGTCATTGTGACATTTTAGGTAATATATTGACAACTGCACTGATGAATGTGACAATCACCGTACTTCCATTTTAGCTAGCTGAAGTGCAGCAAACATTTCTCCCAGTCATCAGCATAATACCTTATTCTTAGTCATTGACTTATGCATTGAATATTCCATCATTGTCTGTTATTACTGCAAGTACAGGTATACTTCATTGTGCACACCAGTGATACTGGCAGAAAGTACACTGCAGCAAGAGCAAAGGTGAAATTCCTCCCCTTCAACACAATGTGCACCTCTTTTTCAATTTTCACCTTTGACTTCCTCGTGCTGCCGTGTACTTTCCATACATACTTGTTTAACTACAAGTCTGTACCTATGTTGCTGTATCCAGTACAGTGCCACATGGTCCATGGCTGCTGTGTAGTTCCTGTCATTGAGGCTTTATTGAATTGCACTTCTTTTAGCATCTGGGTGTCTCATGTTGTTGCACCTGCCTGTGCATTATAGTGTTGCCTTATGAGTGACAGTCTGGGTCAGGCGTGTCCTGTAATACTAATATGTGCCTTGTCTGGTAGGTGACTTTGTTGCCAGTCCTTGACATGTTGTTACTATTATAGCTCCTGGCTGTCTGCTGCATAGGTTGGTCTACTACATTGTTACACATTCATATGGCATGTGTAATGCATCTTATTGTTATTGTACAACCTCTATAGTTATGCTCTGTTACTTACAGTACATTGTCCCCAGTGCACAATCCTACAGGAGTTGACATAATAGAAGTTATACTGCTAATCGCACACATTATGTGCATGATGGCATCCACTTGGCCAAAGACACCTTCTGTTGTGCACACCTTAGGCATGCTACACATATGCAGTTTAGTCAACTATGGAGATGTATTTTGCATACACTGGTCCAGCAGTGAATGTTATTCTTTAGCTCTGCAGATTTGTTCATTTCTATAGCACAAATAAGTGTACAAGATTTTGCAGCTGAAATTGTGGTTATGGTATGTACGATGTTCAATTTGTCAACTAACGTCCTTTTTACAGTAGTTGTGGTCTGTGCTGCTGTAATGGGACACCACTGTGTGAATATCACTAATTTATCTGTGTATATCTGTGCATGTGGCTTGCCATGATGTAAGTTATGAGCCAGATTCTTCCATGTTGCCTGTGCTAGAATGTACAGCCACGGCCTCTGTCCCCACATCTAGTTCTTCTCACTGTTGTGTCCTCCTGGTTATCCAAAGACAGCTCTGATAGCTCCATGTCAGAAATCTCTTGTTCTTGGCATAGGTCACCTACATCTAAAGCTGCAGGTCACTGTGTTTTATGTTAGCATGTTGTGCAACATGGTGACAATCTGTGATGTCTTTTCTGGTGTGTATTGGAGTGCATCCCCAGATTTGTCTAAACAAACTGAAACTTACTTTCAGCATGCCAAACACATGCTCAATAGTATTTCATGTTGCAGTGTGTGCTCTGCATCCTCAGCAGGTGCTGATGGGGCTCTGCATGGGGCTCTGTTTGGCACCATAAGCCAAGGATCCAGTAGATAACAGATGCCATCTGTTTGTATAAAGGAACAGACACATATTTAGTCCTAATGCTTACTGTTCACAGGTCTAAATTCAGATAACATCATAGCTGTGGTCCTGCACTTACCAAGTAGGAGGCCTTCAGGAATTTCATCATGTTGGAAACTGGTCCTCGGACCACTTTCCCTCCATATTGCTGCATCAAGCACACTACCAAGGCATGTTGGCATGATACTGATATTGAAGCCATCTGTAGAGCACACAACCTGACAAATGAGTGATGGCCATTCCTTTCAATTTATGTAATGTTGAGCATCAGGTACTATTGGGATTTTGTCTGGGACATGGGTGTATTCAATTGCAATGAGGACATGGGGAAGTTGGCTATGGTATAGAAATATTCCATGGCAGTCCTGCACTCCATGGTTGTTGCTGGGAAGTGGATGAATGCATCCACATTCCTACACATTACTGCCAGGTACTGTCTTAGAATGTGACTGACAGCTGTCTCAAACAATCCTGCAGCATCACTCAGAGGCCAGTGTATCCAGACCCAGACACATTTTGATTTCTACCAGGACTGGGTTACCCCAGAGAATGCATGCAGACATGTGGGTCATACATATTCTGTGCACAACGTGCACTATGTCTCTGTCAAACCTGAATTTATCTATTATTTCCTGGTCAGAGAGTTGGCTTGACTTTGGCCTGGCTCAGCGTCTTGCTTGCTGCCTTCTGGGGGTCATTCCAGATCATCCACTAGTATGGCTTGTAGTACCTCAGCCTGATCTAGTGCATCAAATGCAGTTTGCATGTTTTTTTAGTAATACTTTCCAGACTCCACAGTATTACTTAGGAATTCATGAAAAGAAGTATTGGGGAGAGCGAGCACAAATGGCCTAATTGTCATTAGGAGCAACTGTTGCGCTTTGGAATCTGATAGGCTTGTTCACAGTACACAGTTATCCTACTCCGAATAAATTATTACTAGCTCTTGTCTTTATGCCTCTTGTGGAGTCATGCCTGCCACTAATATGCTAACATCTTGTTTTGGTGTGCTGCTCTGTCTGAAACTTTCTTTTGGAGTCTGGCTATATACATCCAGTTTTGTGCTACTATAATCAAATGGAAGAGACAAATATCCCAGAAGGAGAATAACAGAGGAGGAATAGTGTACCATAGGCTAAGAGAAGATGCAGGACTTCAAAAGGCAGGAAGAGCAAAAATATTGCTATATAGCAATTTCATATCCATGTATATAAATCACAGATCACAGAAAGCACATATACATGGAAGCACTCATACACTGGCATAGATACTCACACACATGCATGCATACACCACACATATACACACACACACACACACACACACACACACACACACACACACACACACACACACACACACACACATATTAGTTACCATAATGCAAAAAGTTAATGTGTGGACTATAGCTTAAGCTTATAATTTCATAAGTAGACAGAAGTAATCTTGTAGGTGAGTAAAGAAATAATAATTCTAGAGAGAAGCACTTCTGTGCCTTTTATCTGAAGAGCTATATACCAGACTAACAAAGATGGCTATACAATCATATATTTATCAAGCATTCCCTTTCTAAAAGTTGTGAGTTGCTGGAGAGAGGCCAAAGAGTTATCACTATTGGCTCGTATTTGTTTCTGTTCAGTAACTGGTACTCACTTGTAGATTATCTCCAAAAAAGTGCTAAATAATCTCCTTTGAGGGTGGTAAGAAGGAATCTGCCAGTAACACTAGGAGAACTACTTAAAAAACTTATTAGTAAAATTTAAAATTCCAGAGCCATATTGAAAATCAGATATGTAGAAGTGTTTTATCTCGCCACAGCCAGGGATATTGTAATTCTTACTACTAGGTACTTGCTTACAGCACCAAAAGAAGGGGAGGGAGTAATACCCACTTTGATAACTTTGTCACATTTGAGCAACTCAACATTCTCTAGACAAACAGTGGTAAATCCAGGCAGCATTTGCATCTCCTGGGAGCATTTATTATGTAACATTCTCCTGCAATAAGTACAGATAACTAGGCAGCATGCCAGTGTGTTAGTTAAGGGTGTTGTTTCATAATTCTTGGCGTGTTGGTTCAGTTATTGTCAATGTGCTGTTTGCACAGAGTTTGTATGTTCTTCCCATGTCCACTTGGCTTTCCAGTAGGGTGTCTGCTTTCTTCCTGCATCCCACAGGCTGACCAGTAGGTGATTTGGCAATGCTCCCAGTTGTCTGCAAGTGCATATGCAGTATGTGTGCGTGTGTGTGTGTGTGTGTGTGTGTGTGTGTGTGTGTGTGTGTGTGTGTGTGTGTGTGTGTGTACTGCAATGTGTATATATTGCAACAGACTGGAATCCCATCCTGAAATGTTTACATGCTGATTTATGCCCTCTGTTTGCTGCCACAGGCTATGCTTTCCCCATCCATAACTAAAATAAAGTGAGCAATAGAAAATGAATATAATTAATGAATGAGTGAATGAATGAATGAATGAATGAATGAATGAATGAATGAGGTAGTAATAACCTTGATATTTACTGTTAAGTTGAACATCCATGAACGTTTGGTGTGGGCAACTCTATGGTGGCAATAAATATATTGAAATAAATTTTATAGGAGACAATTGGCCTATAATTTATTGCCAATAGTAATAGCAAACTTGACAATTTTGTCATTAGGACTTAACAGCATCAGAATGAATTACATTCAGTTACTGATACTTTATGTAGCTCAATATGTGTATATGTATCTTTAAGAAGCTATCCGAGGCCTTACACAAGTGTATAAATACAGAGCATGTGCAAGTCTAACTGCCATTTTGTAGTAAGCTGTTGAGATGTAAGCATGTATGTATGTAAGGTCTGTCTGTTAACCAGTTTGTTTATATTTTAAAATGCTTCTATCCATCTTGATGTATTTCTATGTATTAAAGCATCTAAATGAAACACCCTGCCTGCTTGTCATCTAGAGAGGGACGAGCGACATGGTGTCAGAGGCATCATATCTAAAGGACTTGAAGCTAGGATGGAATCCAAATTCTTCAGTTCGAGATCAAGAGGCACTCAGTTGAAACTGGAGGAATATACAGGAGTGAATCATCCCTACAACACGCATACTTCTTAAAACAGGTCAAAAATGAATTTCAGATGTTAAAACTTGCTCAGCACTATTTCTTATTCACAAAATATGAAATGAAGCGTACCTAAATGATATTTGCAGAAACTATGTCCTATATTGATAAAATATTTGAATTACTATGGAAAATGTTTGAAATAAAGTCCAAATTGCATAAAATGAATAAGAGGAAATGACCGCATTTTTGCTAAGCATATATTTTTTGTATTAATCAAAGATATCCAAATTATCAGAAGTGTATAAAGTTTGCATGTTTTTGCAGTATTACGGTAAAGTTATTTCACAGAATACAGCCATTACAGAGCATATTTCGCAAAGTCCAGTATTTTGAAGAGTTTATTGTGCATTTGAATGTTATTACAAGCTCACAGAACAGTTTGTTCATACAAAATTACAAGGGCCATATTTTCAGTGTGTTTGTACATACTTTGTGGGCATGGCAGACATATTTTGAAAACCCAGTGTACTTGTGTTTGACAATAATATTGCTGAGAACTGGAGAGTGTTTAAGCAAGAGTATGACATTTTCATACAGGCTGCATTTTCTGATAAGATAACCATACAAAGGCATTTATTCTGCTTAATTTAGCTGGGTCAGAAGCCATAGAAAGGGGGCGTTCATTTGTGTATGCATCTACTATCTATACAGGAGAGGGGAAAAACTGTCATATTGTTGTACTGGCTGAGTCAAGGGAGGACCCTGAGTGCTTAAAATGAAAATTTAGAGAAATGTATAACCCCCCCCCAGGCAAATGTTGCAATGGAAAGGCATTTATTTTACACAAGTGATCACATGCCTGGTGAAACTTTTGTAGCATATATAACCGACTTGAGAAAAAAGCTAAAACATGCAGATTTGGTGATTAAAGGAATGAGTTGATAAAAGATAGATGTGTGTGGTATTAAAAATGATGCTGTGAGAAAGATTTTGCTTCATGACAGTGATTTAACTTTGAATAAGGTCATTGAGTTTTGTCAGATATACAAGCTAGCAGAAAAGCACATAAATATGCTTACAAATGAGAACAGCTCTAGAAGGCACTGAGATAGAGCTCATGTTGATAGTATGCAGCACTTAGTTAAAAGAAACATGCCCAAGCTCATGGCAGCAGCTGTAGCCCCTGCAGCACTTACTGGTAAACCCCAGAGCTTTCCAGCAAGTGTCAGAGTTCACATAGTCTCAGTGAAGCATAAGAGTGAGCCAGCAAACTCAAAGCATGAGTCCCAACTTAGTTTCATTGCCAACTGTTATAATTGTGGCAGAAATCATGAACCTAAAAGGGAAAATGTTTAGCTTTTGTTAACCAGTTCCACAAATGCAATAAACGGAATCATTTCAAAAGGTTTTGTAAATCAAAAGGCCCAATGTTTTTATTAAGCAGGAACATTTTAAGACCTGAGTTGATCAATTAGAGAGCTGCAACCCTACTCTTTATGTTGATGTTGTGTCAGTGCTTAATAAAACAGTCAGTGCAATAGATTTCAGGGCAAAGAATGAAATATTTTGTACTGTTCAGATAAATGGAAGACCCACAGAGCTCAAAGATGACGCAGGTTCCAAGTGCAATGTTATGTCAGCAGAAACATTTGCTAGAGCATGTCATGGTGAAAGGCTTGATTTGGCAAGGTGTGCAAAACTTGTTGCTTATGGTGGTGAAGAAATTCAAACTGAAAGTTCAGTAGTGCTTTCATGTTACTCTGTTGGAAGATGTTACGACTTGTTATTTTATGTGGTCAAGAGGCATGTCCAGTCATTATTAGGGCTCAGAGACAGTTTGAAAATCGGACTGCTTTCATTTAATATGGAAGTGCATCCAGTTAGCTTAAAAGAACACTACTCTAATTTCCTCCAGTACATGTTTTCTACCTATGCTGATCTTTTTGAGGACAAATTAAGGAAACTTCCAGTTGTGTACTCCATGAAGTTAGATCCAGATGTCAGTCCAGTTATTAGGTCAGTTTGAGAAGTTCCAATAGCCATGCAGGACAGAGTCAAAGCCAAGTTAGATAAAATGGTGCGACAAGGTGTGATTTGTCCAGTTGCACCTCCAACTGAATGGGTATCTTCCATGGTAGTAGCTCATAAAAAAAGCTTAGATGACATCAGAATATGTATTGATCTATGAGATTTGAACAAAGCACTAAAAAGACCTCATCATCCAATGTGCACAGTCAAAGAAGTCGCAGCCTTGATGCCAAATGTCACTGTTTTTTCTGTCTTAGATGCAAAGAGTTCATTTTGGCAAATTCAGCTTGACACAAAAATCATCTTTTTTCACTACGTTCAGTACTCCATTTTGAAGGTACAGATTTTTGACAATGCTATTTGGGATAAATTCTGTAAGTGAAGTCTTTCAACATGCAATGGAGCAACTTTTTTCTGGGTATTCTTGTGCTATTATAGTCGACAACATACTAGTAGGAGGTCATGGTGAAGCTGAACATTACAGAAACCTCAGAAAAATTCTGGAAAGGGCACATCAAGTGAATCTTAAGCTCAAGCCACAGAAATACAAGTTCAGGCTACAAGACGTTGCTTATGTTGATCATTTATTTACCAGTTCAGGCCTATGACCAGACCCTTCTAAACAAACATCCATTCTTGAAATGCCAGCTCCAGACATTGCTCAAGCACTGCAATGTTTTCTTGGCATGGTTAACTATCTAGGCAAGTTCATTCCAAACTTGAGTAAAATATCAGCACCATTCAGAGAGCTGACACATAAAGCTGTTTATTGGTCTTGGTTAGAGCAACACCAAAGAGCATTTGCTTTCCTGAAACAGAGAATTGCAAGTTCACCAACTCTCAAAGGCTATGATGTTCACAAACCAGTTACTCTTTCATGTGATGCTTCACAATTTAGTCTAGGTGCAGTCATTCTACAAGAGGGTCAACCTGCTGCCTATGCATTGAGAACTTTTATCCAAACTGAAATGCAGTATGCCCAGACAGAGAAAGAGGTTTTGGAAATTGTGTTTGCATGTTCAAAGTTCCATGATTATGTTTATGGTAGACCTATCCAGATTGAAACAGACCACTAACCCCTAGTCACTATCTTGAAAAAGCCCATGAATTCAACTCCAGCCAGACTGTAACATATGATGCTGAGACTACAAAAGTATAATTTCACTCTTGTCTACAAGAAAGGCAAACTTGTTTACCTTGCTGATATATTGTCCAGATCACCCAGAAACACCACAGAACAGCATGAGAATGAGAACCTTGATTCTGAAGTCATGGAAGTGAGAAATTTTTCTCCCACACATCTTGATGAGTTGAGAGATCACACAGCCACAGATCCAGTTTTACGAGGCTCACCCACTTTATCAGTCAAGGATGGCCGTCAAAGCAACTTAGTTTACCTCAAGATGCGCAACTTCATAGGTTCATAGGTTCTTAGGTTTATAGGCTGGTACTAGGCTATCAGCCCTAGGGCCTATACAAGCCTAGCCATAACAATTCCCTGGCTATTTTTTCCCACACTATTTACTTCCCTGGACCCCTGTCTAACAGGGCAACTGACATGATCCCCGGGGTGAATTTCCTTTCTCCCATCCAATCATCAAGGTTCCTTTTGAAGAGGGCCAAAGGGGCACTCTGCTTGACATGTATGGGCAATCTATTCCAGAGTCTGGGGAGTCTCTGGGTCAGGAGCCTATCCCTCCAGCATGTTTTGTTTATTGTGATGACAAGGTTTAGATCCCTGGAGCGTGTGGCTGTGAGGGATTGGGATTTCTTTAAGTGTAGCATGTCCAACAGCTCTGGGTTTGACATGGCCTTGTATGTTAAACAGAGATCGCCTCTGAGTAGACGATATGCGACAGAGTATAGCTGGAGCTTTTTAAGGTGGTCAGCATAGGGCATCTGCTTTAGGCCTGTGATTCTTTTAGTGATGTATTTCTGCGGCCTTTCCAGTTGTTGCAGATGTCTTGAAATGTACATACCAAATGGGGCGTTGTATTCTATAATGGGTCTAATGAGGGATGAGTACAGTGGGACAATGACCTTTTTTCTGGATGAAAAGCCCTTAGTAATGAGGTGTGCCACATAGAAGGATTTCCTGACTGTTGTGGTGATGTGGTTATCAAAGGTGAGACCATTGTCCACCTGTGTCCCTAAGTCTCTTATCACACTTTCGGTGTTTAGTGTACCCCCACCTATATGGTAATTCATGGATACATGTTTTTTCCCAAAGGGGATAACTATACATTTCTTGGCATTGAGCTTGAGCCCATGGCTCTGCCACCAAGCATCTGTTTCTGTAAGGCCCTTTTGTAGAGTATCCACATCATTTGGGGATTCAATAATGCCTCCCAGTTTGCAGTCATCTGTGAACTTTGTTAGCCAGAGTCCCTTAGTGTTGGCCTGTACTTCAGAGAAGTAGATGCCAAACAAGAGCGGTCCCAGAACTGAACCCTGAGGTACTCCACTTGTCACTTGTCTGGAGCTGGATTTGGAGTCGGCTACTTTTACAGTGTGGGTTCTATCAGTAAGCCAGTTAGCAACCCATTGGGCGACATAGGGATTAATGCCCAGCTTAGTAAGTTTATCTATGATTAAAGAGTGGGGGATGGTGTCAAAGGCCTTGGCAAGGTCTAGATAGGCTGTGTGGACCACCTTACCCTTGTCCATGGCTCTGGAGACTGATTCGAAGAAGTCAATCAGGTTCAGGAGACAAGATCGGCCCTTCATGAATCCAAATTGGGTGGGGTCCAGTGTTTGAAGGTTGCCAATGTCTTTGTTTATAAGTTCCATGATAATATGCTTGTTCAGTACAACGAACGGGTCTTGTACTGAACGTCCGTGCAGTACTCACGGACCTTAGGGTTAGGACACGGGTCATAGTAAGCGGGCTATTCCCTTTCCATGACCTGTGCCCTAAATCTAAGGTCCGTGATGACTGCAGTGCAGTCAAGGACATAGCAATGTCCTCCACTATTGTGCAATATTCATGAACCTTAGGGTTAGGGCATGGGTTAGTGTAAGGGGATAGCTTTACTAACTATCCCCTTACCCTAACCTGTGCCCTAACCCTAAGGTCTGTGACTATCGCACCATAGTGGAAGACATAACTTGTTTTTATGTCCGCCACTGTGCTGCAGGGTTTTCGGTGAAGTGCACTTACGCAGAAGTTCACTTTCGTTAAAGTGAACTTTCGCAGAAGTGAGGTTTCCTATTACAAGTTCAAAGTAGTGAACTTTTGTTCTTGTAATAGGAATCCATACATATATATATATATATATATATATATATATGTATGGGTCCCATACAGAATGCCGACAGCTCTCAACGCCGACACCCATATGGCCAACGCCATACAGTCGACATTCAAAATATTGACAATGGGAAAACACTATCTCCCAACAGTGCAGAATGGAAAAATTTCCATTCTTGCACTAGTGCAATCTCGGAGTTGGTATATTAAAGGTATGGGGGATTTTATTTTCCTCTTTTGTGAAGTTCTGGCGCTGTCGATATTGTGAGTGTCGACCATATGGCATCGGCCATATGGGCTGCCGGTGTTCTGTAGGTGATCCATATATATATATATATATATATATATATATATATATATGGGTCTACGGCTTTTCATCGAATACCACGTAAGTGCACTTTCATGAACTCAGCTTCTATGAACGGATTGCACCACAGTGGAGGACAGCAGGAAAACATGCTATGTCCTCCACTGTGGTGCGGTAGTTACGGACCTTAGGGTTAGGGCACTGGTCATGGTAAGGGGATAGCTAGTAGGGCTATCCCCTTACCATGACCCGTGCCCTAACCCTAAGGTCCGTGACTGCCACACCACAGTGGAGGATAGCCTGTCCTCCACTGTGATGTGGTAGTCATGGACCTTAGGGTTAGGGCGCGGGTCATGGTAAGGAGATAGCCCTACTAGCTATCCCCTTACCATGATCCACGCCCTAACCCTAAGGTCCATAACTACGGCACTAAAATCAGTAGTAGTCTGTTCCCTGAAGCGGGTTTCGCGAAAGTGCACTTTCGATTAAGTGCACTTTCGTGTAACCCAGGGTCTACTGTGTGAGTTCGAAGAAGTGTATTTTCGAACTTATACAGTAGACTCATGGTTTACTACACAGCAAACTAATTAGCAAAAAGTACATATAACCTAACTGCCCTAATGTCGAAAATCAGGCACTTAACAGTAATGCCACCCTTGCCGCTACTCCCTAGCTAGCAGACCTAACATCCAGTTTATGCAGGGGGGGCAAGCTCCCCTGCACCCCCCACAACACCCAACTGTATATTCCAACTCTGAGATCGCACTACAGTGAGAAAAGGGATGTATTTCCCTAAACGCACTGTACCGCGATCCCTGTACATCCCTTCAAATGTTCATATTTGCAAATGCATGGTCCATTCACAAATATAACATTCACTCATTTAACCTGTACACATATGAAGTATTCAAACATCTGTAGTTTGAATACTTTATAGCTGTACAATGGTATGCCGACACTCCAATGGTAAACTATATATATATATATATATATATATATATATATATATATATATATATATATATACGCACACACACACACACACACACACACACACACATATATATATATATATATATATATATATATATATATATATATATATATATATACATTACAAAATAAAATATGAATAATAAAAAGTAAGGAAGGTAAGAATGTAAGCCTTTGTGTACATAGCTATGCAGAAAGCATACAAATGTCTGGGTAATGCAAATGAAGCATGAACACAGATGGAGTCTACTGAATTGCCACCACCTTGTGTGAATATGTCTTTAATGAGTATGATACCTTAACATGATGGCACAATGTCATAGTGTCCTAGTACACCTGCATTGGAAGTATAATATGCTAAAGGAATTTGCACATACACATATACATGTCACATATATATGTGAAATATGTTTTATCAAAGCTATAAGGGGAAAGGGAGATGGACAACATATTTTCCACAGCAGTAAGGGAATGCATGCTTGAGAAATCTGGAACAGAAAAATCAGGGCAAACATAGCTAAGTAACACTGCAAGTCCATTGTAAGATACAGTGAAGTAAATGGCCAACATTTGACACCTGTGCAGTCTATTGATGATGGCTAAGAGCATCTTTGTGTACAAATGACACAAACAGCAAAGTAATGTGCAACAGTTAAACAGCAATTAGTATAGGTACATAACAAAAGTAGGGTTCAGTATCATATACCCATATATACTGCCATGCTAACGTAAGATGAGAGGTGGCACACTCACAGAAAGTGATACAAACAGAAAGTGTAAACGTATATGAGTTATCAAAGGGCAGTTGTATATATGTAACTATGGCACATCATCTGTGAGTGAATGACACATAAACATTATATCCTTACAATGGGTAACTAATGTGTTTGCGGTGTTAGGAGAATCCATTTCCATCCATCCATCCATCCATTTTCAACCCCTTTTACCATTTTGCACATGGGGTTGGGGTGTCACTAAAGCAGTGACAATCATCTAGAGTCAAGGTTTACACCACTGGGTGGCTAGCCCTGCCATGGAAATCCAATTGTACAGCCATAAAAAAAAAGGCAGTCATATTATACATAATGACAACTGAATAGTAGTGTTAACTCGTGTAATATGATGCCGATTGTGTTAGAATATAAGCTATATGTACATTTAAAATAAGTAGGCCGCATGATGCAGGTACTCAGTACTTGTGACATTTATAAGATAACAATGTAGAATTCCAGGACACAGTGGGGAACCCCAGTTCATGACAGTAACACCATCTGACAATGCAATAGGCTATGGAAATATTGCTGCCAGAGGCATACTTTATGTCAGTAGACTAGAACAGTGTACTAAATGGCACACAAGTTAGCATTAGCAGCACACACAAGTGTATAGTGCCAATGGGCCCTCCTGACAGACAAAAGTCACTACTGGAGCAAAAACATTAATAGAATATGTATGTAAACTGGCATATCAAAATGAAAAAATGACCATGTGTGTATGCAATATATGCACACATATACCTCTCGTTTGAATGTAGTCTCAGGAGAATGACCCTACAATGGTATGTGTGGAATGTTGTCAAATAAAATGTGTAATGAACCACATTCGCTAATGTGGGAAACTATCCATGCATGCATATGAACAGTGCCAGCAAGGCAATTGTGTCAAATTGGCAAATGTCACCTGTGTCAGACATATATGTCACATAAAACAACAGACAAGATCTAAAGTAACATTGTCACAATGCATTGTATGCAGAAGAGGCAAGCCACTCATAGAGTGCAGGAGTGCCTGTCTTGCAGTCTGTAACACTGTCTAGCAGTATGTCAGAGTATAATGAGCATGACACCGTGGTGAGATTGGCAGTGCCATATTTTAACAATTGCCAGCAGTCATAAATAATATATTGCCCAATACAAACAGAATAATGAAGTGGACATCAAGAGTTATATCCTATGAATACAGTATGGGATTTGTGCACCAATGTCTGTCTAATAATGCAAAATAGCAGAAGAGAAACATACCATGATGGCAGCGTAACATGAATGGATCACATAAACGATACCTATGGTCCAGAGGGCCCTTCATGAGCTTCTCAAATGATGTCACAAGCAATCTCCTGGAAGGAGTTTCATATGGCTCGTGCCATCTCCTGGAAGAAATTTCCCATCATATCTCTCATCTGGGTCTGGAACACATTGGTGACAATATCACAGATCTGTTCCCCCCAGGTCATCTGGCCAGCATTGTCGAAGAGATCATCGCTGTCAGTCTACTGGAACTATAACACGTGGTAGTATGGGTCTCATAGGGTCATAAGTAGGTACTAAGCTATCGGCCCTAGGGCCTGTACAAGCCTAGCCATAAAGATTCCCTGGTTTATGTCACCCAAAAATTATTTTCCTGTGCCCCTGTGGAGCAGAGCCACAGAAGTGATCCCCGGGGTGAATTTCCTATTTCCCATCCAGTCGTCAAGATTTTTCTTAAAGCGGACTGATGAGGTGCTCTGCTTGATGTGAATGGTTCAGTCTGTTCCAAAGTATGGGGAGACTCTGGGACAGGAACCTATCCCTCCAGCATATTTTGTTTATTGTGGTGGTAAGGTTTAGGTCCCTGGAGCATGTGGCTTGGAGGGATTGCGAGTTCTATAAGTATACCATATCCAACAGCTCTGGATTTGACATGGCTTTGTATGTTTGACAGATATCATCTCTGAGTAGGTGATATGTGATGGAGTGGAGCTGGAGTTATTTGAGACAGTCTGCATAGGGCATCTGTTTGAGGCCAGTGATCCTCTTCATAAGATATTTCTGTGGCCTTTCCAGTTGTTGTAAATGTCTTGTGAGGTACATTCTATAACAGGTCTAATGAGGGATGAGTAGAGAGGAACAATGACCTCCTTTTTTCTGGATAAGAAACCTTTTGTAATGAGGTGTGCCACATAGAAGGATTTCCTGACTATTGTGGCAATATGATTATCAAAGGAGAGACTACTGTCCACCTGTGTCCTTAGGTCTCTTATCACACTTCTTGGTGTAGCACGACAATAAATGTACATCCTTATATATTCTTAAAAAAGCCATAACAGTGAAAGAAAAACAGCAATATATATAACATTATATATATATATATATATATATATATATATATATATATATATATATGTATATATATATATATATATATATATATATATATATATATATATATATGTCATACACCCTGTACCGCAGCCAAGTATTATGCATGTGATGTATTAGTCACATGAGAATTAATCCATCTGTGTCTGTGAAAATCTGCAACAGACCAGACCCTAGCACTTTCAAAGATATTTGTTATGTAAGTTAGACTGCAATGGTTAATACAGTTGGAATACATCCATGTCATATGTAATGTATTCACATAATGGGTTGAAGGTGACAAACAATATACCCATAGCCTTATGTACAAACACACATTAGGTAAGTTATGTGCCAGTGTATTTACTGTTGGTATCAAAATGAGGAAAGAAATCATGCCAGTAATAATGTAAATGGAACAGAAAAGAGGTATGAGCCTTCTGCTTACATGACAAACGGTTAAAATGGCCTGTAAAGGAGGACACACACACACACACACACACACACACACACACACACACACACACACACACACTTATCTTAAACTATCAGTATTTAATCCACATGGCAGGGAGTATCATATGCCAAGGTGTAACTACTGCATTAACAAAAATATGTACATGTCAGACGTTATGCAAATATAAAAGAGCAATGACAGCCGTGCCATGTAATGAGTGTAATAACAGTATATGTCAACGTAATGTAACATAATAACAATATATTAAATGTGCAGTTTTCAACATCGACATACCCTATACTGTACATGTTGTAATGATTGCCTGCGAGATGTTATGAGCATTTAAGGATGTAATGTAAGTATGTAGGTCACATTACTGGATTGTTAGAAAAATGCAAAAATGCATAAGAAAATCTAGAAATGTTTATGAATTAATAACACCATCACAATGAGTATATATTAATAATTTATACATGCGCATCAATGCTTGTGCATGTCTAGTAACATACTGGACATGTACAAGCATTGATGCGCATGTATCGATGCGCATCAATGCTTGTGCATGTCTAGTAACATACTAAGGCACATCACAGAGTATCACCATTTATAAGAAAAGCACATGAGAATTCAGGATGATATCTGTTAATGCAAATGCCTGTTCGGCAATATTAATATACCAAGTGTCTGTAAAACATACCTACACAACAGTGTGATGCATTTATAGCATAACTATACCATCACTAACATGGCATGTCATTCCATGCATATTCTGAGAAATAATGAAGGTGTAAATCAGCAGGTATAGGTGATCTCACTACAATGATTACCAAATGCATATATGTTGAGGTGTCACTACAACTGTAACATGCAATCATAAAATTGTAATTGTCCAATCAAAAACCTCGAAAATGAACTGAAACCAATGTACCAAAAAATTACTAGTAACAACATCCAAAAAAGTACCCAGAAAGGGCAAAAAACATCAGTCCACAGCTTTGATGCAAAAGTTTAATATGAACCACACCAACACATAAACACTTTCACAAATATCACTGCGTTTTCGTCCCTGGTATACAGACTTCATCAGATGCAGACAATTAAGATTACACAACTTATATACTCCCCCTCATTACCTTATTAAGACAATAAAATAGTGCTTTCTTGAAGCCTCTTATGAGAAAAAATATCCACTAAGGAATACATGTGTAAAAATCTTTTTCATAAATACATTCATAATATGCATCAAAAATTGTCTATAAAAACAATATAAAAATTTTCACCTATTAAAACAACACTTAAATGTATTTAGAAAATATTTATTTGCAAAACAAATATATCTAAAATGTGTTTAAAAAGATGTTATTTGAACTTTGTTTTGTAAATGAAACTTCCAAAGTGGTGAAATACTAATACTAATAATCCTGGGATTCAGTAAGGTTTGTGCAGGAATAGTTTATTCCTGCACAGAAATGACTGTTTAAGAGCAGCACAGCAGTGCACCATGCATAGTTATGAAGGCGCACTCCCTCTGCTCCTAAACGGACATGGAGCATGGACAAGTGCAGGGGGTGTGTCTGAGAGCAGAGCTCTCATAATATACACACCCCTGCATTCAAGAATTTCCGTTCAGCAATTACAATGAGCGAGAATGCTCATAGGGGGTTGCATACCTTTCAACTGTACAGATCTTCGCAGAATGTCCACATTTTTCACTCATACTTTTGACCTGTACCTCATTTGTCCTGGCAAATCACTGGGATGATCTCAGGATTGAAGTCATTACATAATGGCATACATTTGAGTTTCAGACTCCAAATCCTTCAGAAAAGTTTTATTAAAACAAATCCTGTTACTTTAACAATTTACTCAAGTTTATACCAGCAATATTTAAAATATGTCTCTAGCTGAACCTCATTTTGTCAAGCTTTGTCCAGATATTTTGCATGAAGAGGTTGAGAGGTATGGAGGGTTGCTAGGATGTCTGCCAAATGTGCAGATGCATGCAGAAATCCACAGCAATAAGTGAAACTTGTCCCTTTCTAGAGAAAATAACACTAGAAATGTTTTTTATCAGATTATAAATTTAATCATAGCTGCGTGGGTTTGCCCATTGCTTAGCTACACATACTGTCGCTTAAATAGCACAAGAAGAGAAATAGCAAGATACATTCAGATGAAGCAGTACTGCAATAGTGTAGTGGTCAGCATGTTCACTTTGCGAGCAGTCATTCTCGATTTAATCCTCACTGTAGTAAATTCCATTTTCCATGTAAAAGCAATTTATGAACATTTTTTTGTTGTATAACCTACTAAATAACATATACTTGTGAACTGGAGTACTGCATTAAGTGCAGATGTGAGGTGTCATTGTAATAATGTGGGAAAATCCACAGAAAAACACAAGTGCCCCATGCAGTATACATACACATGAATCAGGAATACTAAACAAAGTTATATTGTGTAATGAATGATAAATCCATACCATACAGCAAATAGTTTAAAATATGTATAAAGTTTATTTATTTATTTATTTATTTATTTATTTATTTATTTATTTGCATTTGTTTAACCAGGATAGTCCATTGGGCTCAAGAACCCGTTTTCAATGGAGTCCTGGGGAGAAAAGCTCCACATACATATTTAACAGAGAATGAGGATATACATAGACATTACATGGGGTTCAACATGAGAAAAGTACCAAATACAGAGGAAATACATATACATTTGATGGGGTAAAACATAGTACAATTTACGTAATTAAACATGCAGAGACATCTGAAACAAGGAAATAAGAGTTACACCAAATTTATAAAAACAAAATTTTTTTTTATATATATATATATATATATATATATATATAGAGAGAGAGAGAGAGAGAGAAAGTTAGTGTAGTATACAGGTAGGCCAAGGGTAATGCTGCCTGGTGTTCATACAGTCAGAACTGAAAGAGTTACTAGATGAAATAGTAGGTTATGAAGGGTGAGAGCAGGAGCATTGCCATGTGGAGGATAGATAAGAGTGGAGTGATTTTTTGAAGGATGGGAGGCTTGTGATGGTACGAATAGAGGGAGGAAGGGAGTTCCATGAGCGTGCTAGAGAGAAGGACAGGAGGTTTTGTCCAGGAGGGTGGTGGGGTCTAAGTATTTCTATGAGGTTTTGATTGTTTGATCTTAGCTGTCTTTGTGTGTGGTGCATTTTAAAGGTTTTATACTGGCAATTACGTATCCAAATATACCACTTTCCTAAGACCCATGCTTCATTTCTTTCTAAATTAGTGCAGGAGTAAGCACTTTTAAGCAGTAGTAAGTGGGTTTAATCCTGTTTGAGCGGGGATAAGCAAAGCGCACACAGGTTAAGCAATCTTAAAGCTAACTCTCTGTAAGCATATTTAACCGGAAGTTAGAATTGTACACCATTGCACAAACCCACGCAAACCCACTTACAATTGCTTAAATGTGCCTTAATCACCCTGTATCCAACAGCCCCTGTTTGGCCCAGCAACAAAATAAATAGCCCTTGCAGGTCTTGAACCCTGAATGCTGTACACTATAGTCATAGCAATTAACCAGTAAGCCATCACAGCTGTACATAAAATTGAGGTATAAACAAACAGATCCTCACTATAGCAAAATCACAATTTACATGTGAAAAGAATCCATAAACAGTTTTATGTTGTATAACCTACTACATAACATATATATATGTGAACTGGAGTACTGCATTACATGCAGATGTGAGGTGTCATTGTAATAAAGTGGTGAAATCCACCAATAAATACAAGTGCCCCATACAGTGTAAGTACATATGAATCACGGATACTAAACAAATATATAACATATAATGAATGATAAATCAATGCCAAAGAGCAAATAGTGTGAAAATTTAAAAATAAGCAATGCTAAGCATTGCACACCTCTGCTTACTAGGTGTAAGCAGTGCATAGCCCAGCTAAATCGATTTGCTCATTGGTATACCTCCTTAAGCAATGCCAACCTTAGGTAAGCAGGTTTGTACATAGCTTAGCATTTTCAAAACCATACAATCATGGCAAAGTGCAGAAAATCGGCACTATTTAAACCCCACAGGCAGGAATACATCTCATAACTGGTTGCAGCTTCCTCCTATAGGCACAATGGCTGGTGTCAGAGAAGGATCACGCTTCCGAGCACAGCAATTGGGCATCCAGGAGTCCAAGGTCATGGCAGGACTGCTGGTAAAAGACCATGAAGAGAGACTGCTACAAGGCCAGTACCAGGCTTCCCAATATAAAATGGAGTCTGGGACCGTCTTGCCCGTGACCTCACCAGTGCCACTAGCATCCCTCGAACTGATGAGCAGGTCAGGCATCACTATGCTGACCTGAAATGGAGAGTGAGGGAGCTCTTGGCTAGGTGGATCAAGGAAGCTAGGCAGGGTGATATCCCAGCAGTGTGTAAGTACTCATTCTACTGCCTGTTTAATATTTTCCAGCTCATGTATATTATGGATAGGTATGGCTAAATATTCCTCTTATGTCTTTGACAGTGGTAGCAGAGTGGGCTGTGAATCAGGACGCCCATGTGTGCAGGCTGCAGAGGCTGTGTCACGAGGCAGGTTAGTAATAATCTTGCATTTACTGTCATAAGAAATAAATCTAAAAGTAGTTGAAACTTAATTGCCAGTATAAAACCTGTATTGTGTATGGGATGTACTGAATAAACCCGACAATATGGCAGGAAGAGTCTCATATAGGTTGTATGTAAATAAAAGGGTAACAGCCTGGCAATAAAGGTCTAACCCCTGGACTGCTTGTGTTTACTCTGGTATATTATGGTAATGTAGTGTTGCATTCTCTTAATAGTACTGTTGTATTAAGCACTGTTACCCACACTGTGCTACATAAATAAAATGTGTAGGAATGTCTGTATATGACTGCTATAATCATAAGGCCATATTGTACAACTGAGGGAGACTTAGACAGAAAACAGTGAAAAGATACCCAACAAAATCCAAATAGCACACTCAACAGAGACGTAAACTGTTATATTTATAGCACACACAGCCATGGTTCGAATTCTGGGAGTGGTAATAAGCTGTATGCAGAATCATACCCCTCAACTGTATACATTTTGTCAGAAAGTTCAGATAATTGGTTTACATTTCCTGCCTGTCACCCTGTCCCCCTGGCAAATCAGTGGGATGATCCCAGAAGTTTAGGCAGCAAATAATGACATACAACTGATTATCAGACATCATAACCATCAGAAATATATTTACAAGAACAAACCTGTCACTCTAGCAACTCAACAAAAT
>NC_056745.1:324983179-325053179 GCF_019279795.1 Protopterus annectens | reverse complement strand
CCTCTTGTAAGAGGTATGGCTGCCTGCTGTCTGTAACACTGCTGTCCACATACAGAAAGGATGTCCTCCATATAGGAAAGGTAAAGGGACAACGCACACATGATTTAGTAATTTATAGTACTGAGTTGCCATGACAGTGGTAGTTGGAAGTACTACACAGCAGGCTGCATTCAGGTAGCAAGTAGTAGATCATGTCAGTCGCCCTGCTAGACAGAGGTCCAGGGAAGTAAATGCTATGGGAATAAATAGCCAGGGAATTGTTATGGCTAGGCTTGTATAGGCCCTAAGGCCGATAGCCTAGTACCAACCTATGAACCTATGGACACTGATTAGTGCAGAGGCCATCACCTAATCATGTGCATCACCTACAAAATACATGCTGCAATCTATTCAAAGCACCTCAGTCCATGTATTGGAGAGAGACAGAGAGAGAGAGAGAGAGAGAGAGAGAGAGAAAACAAACAAAGAAACATCCAGTAAATATCAAGTTGTTCAACAACTGAACCTGCAGACATCCCAAGTTAACCAAGGGGACACAGCAAACTGTATCCAGAAGAGACGACAATCCCACAACAGGTATGTGAAGCATATATGCATGTAATTGAATGTAGTACTTGGTCTATAATAATGGGATAGATGATGTGGAATGATTTATATGTGCCATCAGGTGTTATTGTAATGATGTCCTGCTGAACAACTGCTATGGACAGTAGTGTTAGTCCCTGTGGGCAGTGGGACATACCTGTCAACTGTGCAAATCAGCACTGAATGACAAGATGTAAGCCATCATAGTGTGTGTTGTGCACCACAAGACATGTATATTAGTGTGGCCAATAGCTGGTGGTATTAGTAATGCCATTATGATGGGCACATGAGTTTCAGAGCCCACCGCTTGCAGCACAGTCATGTTAACATGTAATGAAGCATGCACAAACACCATAGGTGTAATAGGCTTACTGCAATCTGTCCCTATATATACCCCCCCCAATGTTAGGCTGTGTCCACATGTGACACCTGTCTGTGTTGCAGCAAGACAGAACAGTGCAGTTGTGCATGAAAGAGAGTTACATAGTGTGGACCCATGTATATATATATATATATATATATATATATATATATATATATATATATATATATGTATATATATATAAACACATGTATGTCTACAGATATACAGGCACACACACATACACACACACACACACACACACACACACACACACACACATATATATATATATATATATATATATATATATATATATATATATAGATATACAGATATATATATATATATATATATATATATATATATATATATATATATATGTGTGTGTATGTCTACATATATACAAACACACACACATATTTATATAAATACATGTCCTCTACCATTGAATGACAGTGCTGCACGATATGTGTGAGAGAACATCACACATATCAATACATACACACACACACACACACACACACACACATATATATATATATATATATATATATATATATATATATATATAGCAGTAATTGGGTGCAAATTGGACAGTTATGTCTCGTGTGAACTCCATGTTGGGAACACAATGCCCTTGTCTGTGAAGGTGGGATTGGTATTTTAGAGAAGGATAGTAGGCATTTTTGGGGAGGTAGGTTGGGTTGGAAGACAGACAAGACAGCATACAGGGCCAGTATATGACACATGTGGTGGGTAAGCACCTTGGATGGGGAGTGCTATCTGGAACGTGGAAGCCCATGAGCCCCCATATGGAAACAATGGGATAAAGGTCCCCACCCATGGCAGTCACAACAGCATCTTCATGGCCCTGAAGGTGCCTGGACTGGGGGCTGTGCAGTAGAAGCATCTGGACCCTGTGATTGTGTACTATGGGCCTCAAGGTGCTGTAGATCATCCCCCAAGTGTCTGTGGAGTTCCCTATGCACCAGACCCTGGACCTGACTTCGGGTGACAGGATCCTGTCTGTGTGTGCTCCTGTGGGGGGGTGAACACCATCCCTTGAGGTGGTTCCACCTGAAGATAGTGCAGGATCAATAGATGATGAGGTCCCAGGGTGGGTCCCAGATGTGATGTGGCCTGGTAACATGGCCAGATGAGGTGGGAGAGGTGGTTCTGCTGCCAACTCTCTTCCCAAACATGCTATTGTGTCACTGTTATAGAACATGTGTGGGTAGTAATAGTCCACACATTCCAGGATTATGTCTAACAGTATGCATGTATATCCCTATTAACACAAAACAACAGATGTGCAGCAGTCACATAACAAACAGAACACATGCATATATGGAACCATAGTGGCCCTTACAATGGCATGCAGGTGACATGTTTGTAACAGGCCACCAATGATAGTGTTTCAGCATGGAACATGACTACAAACACATTGCACAAATTGTTGTACAATACCTGTCCCAAGGGTAGGTCTTCTGTAGACATACCCATTGAGTTGTGTGATCAGATTGTTGCTGCAGATATGGTGGGGGGGGCAGAGATGTGTATTAACAGCTATTATATCCTTGCAGTATGAGATCCTCAGACCTGTTTCCCTCTTTATGTCTTTCAGGCAAAATGTCCAGGGAGAGACTTCCGATGTACACAGTGCAGGAGAATGATGTCATCATCACATACCTGGTGCAGCACTACCACATCTTGTTCAGGTGTACAGCCCATAATCTGCAGGAGAGGACCACCCTGTGGAATAATTTTGTCACAGAGTAAATGATGTCGGCTTGCATAACCACAGTTATGAGCAGGTCTGACATCGATGCACTGATCTACTCTGAAATGTCCGTTGACATGCTGCTGCAGTTAGGGGGGACCAGCTAGTAATAGTGGGGGTGATGCCATCCAGCCCCCCCCAACACATGTTGAGGAGTTCCTTGTCAGCCTCAAGGCACCTGCCTGCCCACAAACACAAGACCCGGCAGAGGGCATAGTGGATGTGAGTGCTACCCACACAATGGCTGAGGAGCATGCAGGTAAGGCCACAGGGCACATAAGTAGAGCACTGTTGTGTATCCATCTGCATCTGTAGAGTTTAATCATACATGTGTGAGATGAAATATATATATATAGTCTGTTGCTGCGTTATAGTAATAAACAGATGCGCATAATCTGTAGTATTGTGGGTTTGTACTGTTGATGTACTATAATGCTGCTCCCACTCTATACCAATGCCACAGGTGTGTGTACTGACATCACATCTCTCACGCAATTTTGTAGGTCTCTCTGGTATACCTCCAGGGCAGCAGCCTGCAGCTGGTGAGTATGGTGTTTGTTCAGGTTTGCCAATACACTGGTCATGTAATGGCCGTGGTATATTCCATGCACACATTTAACACACCTACCCATAATGCATGCTGAAAATGTTCACGTATTGTTGCTGGTAAGTGCACTGCATCACAGTGGTCACCATGGTGGTATATCTGAAGGGTATATAAGAGTCCTGCAATATAACTAACAAGCTGTCATTGCAAGATGTGTGCACAGAGATGAACATAATGGTGGGACAAATGGCCTACAGTAGGGACATGTCTAAAACATCACCCTTATTCAGTGCTACAACAGTGTATATGCCACTATTACAATGGCAACTGTTACAGATCTACACTATGGCATATCACAATACTGCATTCCACAACCCTTACAACCTGCAATGTGGCCTTAACATGAGCAATGAATGTGTAATATGGAATCCTATGTGGAGAATACATACCTTCACAAACACTGGAAGTATATGTGTGCATACACTCCAGATAACATATTGTGGAAGCAGCTTTTTAGGTACTGACAGCATGCATTATTCATGAGTATGGAACTTCCAGCAAGTACAGGTCTTCAATGTCACACCAAAAAATGGTCTGCTGTCCAAGACGTTTGGCCATCAAATGTGCCCACTTACCTGCAACAGAGGCAGCCATGGCTTGCGCAAATTTTACAAGCCATGGAATGGATCCCATACCCAACAGGTAACACCCAGGAGTTGGACATGTAGCCTTACCTCACCATTGCGTATACCTTGGCAAACAGTGCAGACAGTCATGTATGTGGTGAGGATGTATGGGACAGGATTAATGTAGAAAATAAACAGATGGCCATCCAAGGCAGATGACAACACATGTTGCAAACTGGTCATGCAGGCTGCTTAGTAACATGCCACAACACTGAGGGAGTTGCAGGAATGTCTAGCAAGTACTGGTTGTGCAGTACCTGGGTCAGCAATTGCCTGGACTCTGCATAAGTGTGGCCTATGGGTTAGGGTAATCAGATGGGACAGTTGCACCACAGGAAACATCAGCCATGCCGCCTTACAGGTAGTGTATGCATAACAGCAAATGTCCCCCAAAGACATGCGTTGTAATGTGTACTAGTGTACCAAGACCATGTTGGAAACCTACAGACAGTATCAATTAAGATACATGTGCTGCACAACCAACACCTCACCCCACCTCAGGCAGACCATCCCCATCTGTACCTTACTGGTGCCAGTGTACACCTGTATGTTTGCCATTCATTAGCAAGGAATAGACCAGTACACATGGTGTTCAGGGTTTGGGACACTGCAAAATGATACATCTGTGTAGGCCATAGTTGTCAAGCATCTGCAAAAAGGCTGAGGATGGGGAGGGGGTGTCATCCTGAAACACAACAGTGCACTAAAGTAGAGATCCAAAGTTTGCTAAGAATGGCTGTATCTGCACACAGTAAAGGTCATGAATTGTGGCAGACATAACCCTGACACCACAGCAATAATGACAGTACTGTGTGACCTCAAAGGGCTATGCACATGAGTTGACCTTGCAATCATGCAGAGTTGGGGAACATTTGTAGGGCAGAGTGATCAAATAATGGCAAATGCAGATGGCCCATGTTAGTATACCCCTTCCAGGAATAGTGACTGCTGTAGTACACATAAAAGTAGGTGCAACAAACCATTATGATAAGGGTGTGCACACATATGCACCCGCAAATTGTATGCATCTCAATCAGCATCTGCACAACTAACACATTTGTTTGATATTGCATTTGACTGCACAGGTCATATGTCACATATCAGGTTTGTGTAATGTTACCATATGCAGTAATGTAGCCCCATGGCATATCAGGGAAGAGGGTGCCATATCAATAAGGGTGTGTACACTCCCCATAGCCATGGTAAGGTTTGAAGTTTGTCAGTGTAATTGCATTTTATTGGCCAAACTTGCTCTGTTCATGATGAGATCTGTAAATCAGACATCAGGCATTCACAAATGACATCTGTCCACATATCATCCAGGTATGAGTCAGACAAACACATAGTGACTGTGAGCAGCAGAGCAAACCCAACTGACACATATACAAATTCAGCAGTAGTGTCTGCACCTGTAAAGTATGGTGCTCACTACATGCCAGGGTGCCAAACAGGTGCACAGCAATACTGTGTACATGGGTGCAGTGTGTTGCAGGGGAAGGGGCATCACCTACTAACACAACCCATGCATCACAGAGATGATAATGTTGCTAGCAGGGATTGACTACAGCTGCACTACATGCTGTTGAGTGCCATATGTCATGCATGTTGACAGATGGGTAATGAGAGGTCTGTGTGTAATGTCTTTGTGCAACCTCACCTGTAAGTGTGTGTGTGTGTGTGTGTGTGTGTGTGTGTGTGTGTGTGTGTGTGTGTGTGTGTGTGTGTGTGTGTGTGTGTCCATGTATGTGTGTGGGGTTGTTCATACCTCTCAACTTCCCATAGAAATTGTGCAGTATATGGACATGGACAGACATATTAGACACCAGGAATACTTTTCTGACATGTAATCTCAGGACAGTTGATAGTTCAATAAGGTCTGCAGCATTAAAGATGCATTGGGAGGGCCAACTAGACACCAGGGATACGGTTTAAATTGCAATCAGCAGAAAAGTGAAAGAATACCCATGTATGCAGCACTAAAGAGGCACTGGGGAATTACTAGTCAACACCAGAGAGTGTTTCCAAATATTATTGTAGTCCACATAAAAAATTAATAGAGCAACATATCTTGCATCTACTGAACAATAGTTAAGAATGATATTCCAGTGTGTGACATTATTGAGTGACTGTAGTAGCCCATAACATATGGGAGCCATGCTCAAGACGTCTGGATAAAACCAGGGTGAATACTGGATGACATCAGGGAGTCTTTGAAAAAATTACTCCAATCAAGTTAAAGAGTTAATGAAGTAACAGGTCATGTTTTGTGATCACTTGTCTGAGCAATTAGAAGAATGATATGTTAATGATTGGTATTATTGACTGTAATTATTCACGACTTGATGCAAGATGGGGAAATTAAGAGAAAAAATAGGGACATTCTGTAAACTCAGGGACAGGTAAGTAGTATGGTGGAATGTCAGGGTGTGTGTGTGTGTGTGTGTGTGTGTGTGTGTGTGTGTGTGTGTGTGTGTGTGTGTGTGTGTGTGTGTGTGTGTGTGTGTGTGTGTGTGTGTGTGTGTGTGTGTGTGTGTGTGTGTGTGTGTGTGTGTGTGGGTGTGTGTATATACTATTAAGCAGTGATGTACAGGTCTTACAGTGTGTTTCTTGTTTTCCACTCACAGGTGGTGAGGTGGGTCATGGTCCCTCCTGCAGGCAGTCTGATGTTGGTGTCCATACAGACACTGAAAATGATGATAGATGTGTTGAGACATAGGCAGGGTTGTCAGCGGCTGAAGCTGTGCCATTGTTTGACATCCCACTGTTATCCACCCCATCCCCGCACACAGTCACAATGCTTATACATAACCCATCACCAGTTGCCATAGCTGAAGGACAGTTGGTGGTTGGTGGCATGGGATAGGACAGTGTGGTATCTATGGCACATGTGTCTGGACACAGCATAGCCAGATGTCCGGTGGGGAACCACATTGGCAGATGTACAGGGGTGCTCATTGGAGGGCTGCTGGTCATCGTGCCCCTGGCAGAAGGGCCACATCTGGTACCACCAGACACATGTTTCAGGCCATCATGGAGGCACAGGCACATATAGAATGGTGCAACAGACAGGCTCTGAGGCTGCAGAGGGCTACTCATTCAACTGTTACTGACAACATCAGCGATCTTGCAGGTGCCCTCCGTTATTTTTCAGAGGTCATGGGTAGACAGTTGGGTGAGATGGTGAGAATTCTCTTCTGTGGAATGTTTGTGCTTGAGCATATGGTGTGACTAGTGTAACGGCCACGTGGACATAGGCCAATAACACTAACAGCTGGAGGTCGATGTGGACGTGCCAGAACACAGAGCCACTCCTGTAATGGCAGTACCAGCCGCAACACTGCAGTGGGGATGCTGTCCACACCACAGCAGGCCACATGCACGTGACTCTGGCAATTCCCGGATCCAGCAGACATATGTCATCATCAGGGAAGAGTACCATATTATCCTTGAACCTAGTGCTGCCCGTGTAACTCCTGGCAGGCACAGTTCTCGTATCCATGGCCAGAAACAGTGAACTGCACACCCTGCCAGGTATGGTCTGCAGCTGTCCAACAAACTCCTGTATAGGGCAGCCACATGGCAGAACTGTGTGCATGCATACACACATACAATACCAACACAGCTAGGGCAACCCCATACCTACACAGACCACATAACCATAGGCAAATTAATAATTAAACCCCCTCATTCACACCCGTGGTGTCAAACAAATGTATTTGCTCAGCCTAGGTCTCTGACAAACCAACACCACACCCTGTGCATGTGATGATACCTGTGCTACATCCCTGTCATCCATAACATTGATGTAGGGACAGGCTAATATGGTTCTGATGCACAGGGTGACTGTACTATGGTGTACCAATATAATACTGTGTAACATGTTGTCAGCAGTAAAGTTTAATGCTTACATGTCAGGAAGTGTGGCTGTTCAGCAATGCTGCATTATAGCTGTTATTAACACTGAGTGACTGCGGTCTCCATAATGTATTACGTTTGTGTTGTAGACATCCATGTGGCAGCAGGATGATGGCCTGCTGTTGTATCCTACAAGGTGTATGGCACTGTGGTGACACCTTGGCTGTGCCATATCCTGGATACAGGTGAACACATGTCACAGGTCTGTATAACAGTTACTGCATGTGCCACATGGCCAATAGGTCTGGGGGTTGTTTATACAGATGAGTGTATGGTGGCTGAGGTCAGCAGCCCTTCTACAGTGGACAATGATAAGTGTACTGGGTGGTACACACCACATGATTGTGTATAACACACACACAGGCTTTGGTTTTGATGCAATACACAGAGAATACTGTACACATAGATGTATATACCTATGCAAGGAACCCATTTTAGCCTATGTAATTCAACCAAGACAGAATAGGCATAAAAACACATTGGGAAATAAGCAGTCTGCTAGTTTAATGTCATTGACAATGGTACTGACAGAGCATATGTCCCCTTCCCCAATGTAGTGCAATCCTCAACTCGGTAAACATAGGTGTGCTGGTGTGAGTGGTACAGCCCTACCCTTTGGAGGGTGAGAGGTGCTGTAGAACTGCAGACAGTGTGATAGACAACTACTTAACCTGTTAACATGAACTGTACAATATTACGGCCAGCTAAGCGGGGGGATACATTCAACGGTAACTGCAATGATGGTGGCTGTGGCCACAAGAACCACACCCAGCTATATATACCAACCCAAGTATTGCTGTAGACTTATACAGTGGGGAAGAGGGCATTTACACATCTACCACTAGTTGTGATGGAATGCATTTCCACAGGATGATGCCTGTGAAATGTTAGCATATGCCAGGCACTTCTCAGACAGATGACCTCCTGAGACATGTATATTCTGCAAACAAAAGTAGATTCCTTCACATACACACACACTCTTTACTTGGCAACACTGGGACTAGACCCCCTATCAAGGTATGCAGTGCTACTGATGTGTGTGGCCTTAATTGCACACACCACACAGCTTTTAGGATGAGGTGTGTTCCAGGTTACATGTTACATGAAGAACATCCCCAGGCCTGTACAGGATGGTAATGGGGGATGTACTGGTTATTTATGGACAATACATAGTGTGACATACTCTCATATACACATTGACAAACATACACATTGACAAACACATAACAGTTATACACATATCTGAGAGATCTGGGCTTATCAGTGCTAACTACCTTGTCAGTGTGTCCATTCTGTTACAGATAAGTTGCACACAGCACATGCGTAACTGGACTGGATAGCATTATCAGTTACCTGTATGGTTGATGGTGACAGTGGTCCCTATACAGTGGAACATGCCATGGGACATGTACTGGGGGTACCATGGTGTAAAGTCAGTATACCCAGCACCCACACCCCACAGTGGATGTTGTATGCATTTAAACCCATGATAACACACTGACATACCCACTAGCACACATTGACCAGGATGGCAATACAACCCCTTGTCTATCCCAAGAGTGCTACTACAGGGATATGCATCTAATGCACATGCCACAGGGATAGTAGGATGATGCATTGTCATGGCTCTCCTACAGTCAGCAACATCACTATCCCTAATACTATGTGGCAAGACATATTGTATTAGGAGAATGTGGCCTTAGAATGTTGTATCCTACAAATATACACACATGCACACATACACACACTTGCCAGAACTCAGAGGGTATCCCATGCCTATCAACCCATTTGTACAACAGTGTTGTGCTGGTACTGCAAGCCCCATGTAGCCCTTAGGGAGGACAGTGTAACAAGGTACATGTAATGTCCGGTACAACAGCAGCCACATCTAACTATGGCAATGTGGGGGTGCGGGGGTGTGAAGGGCCTCAGGGTATTCTCAACTACAGGTCTCCAAACACACAGACACTGCCATTCTCAGTAATGCACACATACATATTTGTCAGTACTGGGGTCCATCGGTGCAGGTGTTCATAGGTGTGTACCAGACTATTGTCCATGGAGAGATGGGAAGTGTAAGGGATGTGTGTACAGTGGTATCATGCCACCTGCCATGTGCCAGCATGCCATCTATCAACAGATACCACAGAGGTGATCCTCAGGGTGAGAGTTACATGCAACAGCCAATCATCTGGTTGCCTCTTGCAGAGAGCCAGTGAGGTGCTCCAGTTGACATGTATACAGCATGTATTACATAACATGGTCAGTGTCTGTCTTGGAAACCTGTACTCAAGCATGTTTTGTTGACTGTGGTAGGGTAGTTGAGGTATCCATGGCATGTGGTGCATACAGGGTGTGGATTCCTAGCTGTGACATTCATAACACAGCTGGGCATACGTGTCAGTGTCAGTAAAGCATAGATTGCCTGTAAGTATCCAAGATGGATACCTGATATCTGCACATCTGTACAGAGTACAGACATTAGCTGACCAACTGACTATGCATTAAGATGAATGTGTTGACAGATAGATATCTGACACTGATAAATATGCCATTACTACATGACAGCACCCATCACTGACGTGCTATACACACAGTAGTCTACAGTTAATATCCACATGTCATATCAATATCCAGTAGGAAATATTTAATGAGACACAGCTCATACACCAAGAATATGACAGTGAGGACTCAGAATCCATCTTTGCATGCGGGGGTGCTTGGTTCCAGTACTGCAATCTGCAATCTACTCTTACTTGGGAAAGCACTGTCAACAGTAGTAATGTAGTGATACACTACATGCCAGTGTGACTGCATATAACCTTGGATACCACCCATGT
This sequence comes from Protopterus annectens, assembly GCF_019279795.1. Lineage (NCBI taxonomy): Eukaryota > Metazoa > Chordata > Ceratodontiformes > Protopteridae > Protopterus > Protopterus annectens. Next base: position 325,042,462 of record NC_056745.1, on the reverse strand, counting down.
ATGTAACACATTCAAATGGACAGAGTGATGTACAAGCAATATATACTCAGGTGTCCCAGACAGCATACTCACATGCTTTGCTACTGTAATGACAGCACATAGATGCATGTTATGTACATGGAATTAAATACACTTATTAAAGATGTCATTACCCTGCTATTTTGTCAGACCAAAATGTGAGCACTGGTTACCAGGTCTGAGCCATGCTTAGCAGGTTTCAGCATTGCTACAATATAAATGCCAAGCACATTTGCGCACTGGTAAGCAAAGCCTACATGGTGTAAGCACCTGTACGTTTAACAGCATGTTAGCAGCACTTACCATCGCGCAAACCCATGTAAACCCACTTAAAGCTGCTCAAAACTGCCTTAACCACTCTGTGTTCAACAGCCCTTGTTCTACCAGCAACAAAATAAACAGCCCTTGAACCCAGGATCCTGTACACTATAGTCACAGCAATTAACCACTAAGCCATCACAGCTGTGAAGACAGCTGCTGTTTTTCCAATATATCTGTCAGTACATATACTGAATAGTATTGAACATCTGCTATGACTTCTACACTTGTGTAGTACTTGTTAGTGATATTACTGTTGAATCATGTATGTTGTTATCTAAATATACACATATCAGATAAATACGATGTGATACATCTGGGAAGGTATATACAACAGTCATGTTAACAAGGATATGGATATATATATATATATATATATATATATATATATATATATATATATATATATATACACACACACACAAACACACACACACACACACACACATATGTAGATATATATGTACATGTACATACACATATATATTCATATATATGTATTTATATACATCTGTATAATGCGTTTTATATATATATATATATATATATATATATATATATATATATATATATATATATATATATATATATATATATATATATATATATATATATATATATATAGTCATATATAAATCTATCTATAGGTATATATATATATATATATATATATATATATATATATATATATATATATATATACACACACATATACATACAAATATATATATATATATGTGTGTGTGTGTGTGTGTGTGTGTGTGTGTGTATATATATATATATATATATATATATATGTATATATGTATGCGTGTATATGTATGTATATATATATATATATATATATATACATATACATACGTATATCTGTAACATATGTCCAGAACATGTAGTGGAATTATAAATCAGCACCAATAGTTGCAACCTCCTAGAGCAAAGGGATGTCATGTAAGTAGTGCAGGCATAACTGTAGACTGTTGCTACTGTAACAGAGGTTGTCTTAACAGAAATGTTGTGTGTGGGAAGTCACATCTGATATTGGCATGTACGTCATCGGTTACAGACAGACATCCTAAGATCATCATTGTACAATACCACATATATCACAGTAATGGTCCTGTGGAATACAGCAGAGATATGACAAATAAATGTGGACAGTCTGACACATTCTGGTTAGTCCAGAGGTATACACAAAACCCCTTAGTGCATGACGTGTGGACCAAGCCTGACAAAGTGGATGTTAACAGCATTGTAAATGGGGATATCACGTAAATACTAGAATAGATATGCACACACAGTTTATGCATTCACACACTTCTGTCTGTCCTGACACATAATAACTTGAGGAGCAGGGGTCACAAGCCCACTAGTTAGTGACATACATCTGTACAGCATCCCACTGCTTTGTTAGAAATACACAACAGTTATGGTGGCCTGGCAGCAGTACATCTGACAAATATCTGGACATAACATCACACTGGTTAAGTACAGTGAGCTGCTAGGCATGTCACAAAGCAATGTGCAAACTGCAGGTAGACTGCCACAACACTGGCTTACAATATGTTATGGGGGAATACACATGTACCTGCAAATATAGCAGGCTCTACAGGCAAGTAACAGCACAGAGTAACAGACACCTGTGTAAAAGCTCATAACCACAACCAGTCTGAACACAGCCACATATGGTAAGCGTGCTTAATATTACAGTATATGGACTATCTGATCAACACCATCCTCATATGTGCCACTCACACACTAACCCTACATATACTGGGCCAATACACAGTGTATTCCGATGCCTGACTGTGGTATGGGACACATGTGGGTTTGGCCTACAAACATGTATGCCGATAGGGTACCATACACTGGAACAGCATGCAACATCAGATAGAACAGGACCAAGACCAATGACATCTACCACAGTCTGTACACAGGCCAAGGTACATATTCACAATACACACTCTGTCGACAATCACCATAAGTACACAGACCTCACTACTGTACACACTACAACAGAATGTCCAGGTTTTGTCCTCAAATATAAGCCCTACTATACATAACATGTCTAGCAGTGTGATATCTCACTGGCTTGTTATCAGGTATGATGTCAATAAATAAGGATGTACTGAACATATGCACCTCTTACTGCATGACATATGTACAAAGGTTGAGAGAGTTGTGGCTGGAGGCACAAACACAGGGCCAATATTGACATGTTGCTGTGATAAACTCATACATTTACTGGTGCAACAGGGTTTGTTGTGACATGTCTTCTGAAGGACTGACTGTACTGACTGCAGTCCTCAGACTATGCTACTGCATTTCTAAAGATAGGTCATCTGTGAGTAACACAATACATGCAAAACTCCAAATACTGGCCAATCTGCAGATAGCCCCACAGGTGAGAGTTTTGTCAACCACATAACACTGTTATGACATGTATTAAATCATGTAGACCAGCCATATCCACACAAACCCTGTTAAACCAACATTACTTCAAATATAGAAGAGCAATACTTACATTCTGTCCTCATGTCTGGAACATCCCCCTCCTGTTTGTTGGCCTGTCTCCACAGTGTATGTTGTAAGAGGTATATCACACTACCCTCTGTGATGCTGTTTGCCAAACACCAACTTGAAGTCCTGCTCACAGTGAATAAAAAGGGACAATACCCACATGATGTTTCTAGTTATAGGAGTGTGTTTCCATGCAACTGGCTATGGGAATGTCACCACAGCTGTTCCACATGCAATCAGCTATTGGGGGGACTGCAATTAATGCACAGGCCATCAGCTGATCACAGAAGCTGCTACCTAAGCAAAGAAGGTGTACTTTTCCACATCCACCAGAGAGGGAGTGAGATAGACAGAGACAAAGTAAGAAAGGAAGGGGGTAGGAGAGTAAGATATAAGCATGTTTGTGCCACACACTTACCAGTACAGGGTTTCTAACCCCTGCCTGACTATGCTTTGCTATTACATTTTGATGCAGTTATTGCATGTGCCACAGAGCTTACATGTTGGAGTGCTGTCCAAAGGTATATTTAAGGTGAGTAGCATCAGCAACAGTGATAAAGGAGGGATAGGGTAGGTGTAGTACATGTGCCTGTCTACAAAAGCAGGTGTCAAGGACAACACAACCACACTGTCTCAGGGACTCACACACATTATCACAGTTGGCAGGGTCAGGATTAGAATTCCTAACTAACTAGTTTGCTACACTACAGTATTATGCAGGTATCACATGCACCACAGAGGTTGTCAGGCTGATATATGGGCAAAGGGTATGTCAAGGTGACTGACATCAGAAGGCATGCTTCAGTAGGGCAATGGGAGGTGTAGTGAGTGTGAATGGCTTCCAAATCATTAATCTCCACACACACACAGACATAGATTTGCCAGTACTGACATGCATGGGTTCATTGCTTCACAGATGTGTAGTGGTTGACTGTGCCAGAAGGCTGTACAAGGCTAGGTAAAAGGTATGCCTGGCATCAGGCCACATAACAGTGGTCTGCAGTGTGGCTCAGAGGTGTAGTCCATGGATTGGCTCACACAGGTGGGTAGTGTATTCACCATCCACTCATCTAGGTTACTATTGTGGGTGGTCAGTGCTGTGCAATGATTGCCATGTATGTGTTCTATATTCCATAACATGGATGGTGTCTGGGATGTGCACATGTCTCACATGCATGATCTGTGACATGTGGAAGTGTACCTGGGGTGTCTGGAACATGTTGTGTGGACAGGTTGCTATCATCTGATGTGGCATTCCTGACCTCATGTGGTGAGAACTGGCTATGGAACTGAGGTTGATCCTGCACCTACATTGACAGCATTATACAGGTATTCACTGGTATTAGTGGCATATGTCCATACAGGGCATGTGTTTAAGGTATGGTATTTCCTTTGTGGGTTATATTTGCTAACTCTACAGTTGTTGCAGGAATCCAGTGGGAAACATAACAGAGGACCACTGTAAGCAATTATTTGTCTATTGTAGGGTTGGAACAGGGTGCCATGTCCTCTGCAGTCCACTGCAATCACACCATGGTTACTATCTGTGGGCAATATGCAGGGAAATACCAACATAGTGATTGTTGCTTATCCAAGTGTATTTGTTTATGAGACATGGGTAGAGAGTGTTCTCTGGGTAATACAAGGTTTGCCTATATTCTTCCCCAATCCATAATGTCACATATAGGGGTATGGATTGTCTACACCAGCCTCTCTGCTGTTTGACATCTGTTGTCCTTGTAAGGTGGACATTGTGACATATAACAGGTCCTCCATATAAGAAATTTGCAAAACTTGTCCCCCCAATGAGTCCTGCTGTTACACAATCACAGTTACCTCCACACAGGATACTGATGATAAACACACACACTTGACAGGGCTGAGATTCAAAGCCCTACTTAGCTATGTATTGCTACTGCAGTGTACTGCATTTATCACACGCACCACAGAGCTTACAGGGCTATGCCTTCCCCAAAATTGTATTTCAAGGTGAATGACAGCAGGCTTGCCAAAGTAGGGCAATGGAAAGTGTAGTGACTGTGAATGGCCTCAAAAGCATTGATCCCTACACAGACAAACAAACACACACATAGAGTTTCACAGTTGCCATGTCTGGGGTTAAAACTCCTACCTAACTAGTACATCACACTACAGCATTATGCAGTTATAGTAAGCGCCATGGAGATTATAGGGCTACTTTTTCCCCAAAGATGTATTTCAAGGTGAATGACATCAGCAGGCTTGTCAAAATAGGGCAATGGAAAGTGCAGTGACTGTGAATGGCCTCAAAAGCATTGAGCCCTACACAGACAAGCAAACACACACATAGAGTTTCACAGTTGCCATTTCTGGGATTAAAATTTCTACCTAACTAGTACATCACATTACAGCATTACCCAGTCATAGCACACGGCATGGAGCTTATAGGGTTACTCTTTCCCCAAAGGTGTATTTCAAGGTGAATTACATCAGCAGGCTTGCCAAAGTAGGGCAATGGAAAGTGTAGCAACTGTGAATGGCCTCAAAAGCATTGATCCCTACCCAGAATTTCACAGTTACCATGTCTGGGATTAGAACTCCTACCTAGCTAGTACATCACACTATAGCATTATGCGGTTATAGCACATGCCACGGAGCTTACAGAGTTACTCCTTCCCCAAAGCTGTATTTCAAGGTGAATGACTTCAGCAGGCTTGCTAACATAGGGCATTGGGGAGTGCAGTGTATGTGAATGGGCCATAAATCATTCATCTGGAAGCATGCACACAACACTCAGTCACACCAGATTTACATTTAACAGGAACGTGTATGCAACTGCTAGATGAATAATGAATTGTACAAGCACCAAAATACTTATTCCAAAATGGAAAAACAGGAATTCTCCTCAAAAAACATAGAGCACTGCTGCCACTGCCAAAATTCTTTATTTAATACATTCTGGTACCTCAGCCCCACCGGTTTTCAATGGAACAACCTCATACAAATTAGGCAGCATTTTATATTCTATCCCCACAATTAATTCAACTTAATAAATTCATTAATCAATTAGGTTAATTACACTTTATCCAAACATACTTCATTCTGAAGCAAAGATGTCCCCCCCACACACTAACACATTACAAAAAAAATATCAAAAGTGCAAAAAGTGAACTATAAACCCTTCTTTTTATAAGAAAACATCTGATAGTATTATTTCCAAAAATATACAACAATCCTTAATTAATAATGTCTTCATATTTTACCATTTTACTTACTTTTTTAATTTACATACTATCTAAACAATCAAATTACATTTCTCAAAAACTTGATTAAGACTATCGCAAGCCATATTAAAGTGCTATATAACAATTAAAATCTTTCATCTTTTGACATATAAATATTATGTTTTTATTATTATTACTATTTTTTTATTTTATTTATATTTTTTATATTATTTTATTATTATTATTACATTATATTCTTTGTTGTTTATATATACCAAATGTGAATCTAAACACCCCACTCTATTTCAAGATTAAGACCTTTCGGGAATAAAGTGCCAAAATAAATTATTAATTTGGATTCCAATTTAACCAACTTCCTTTTAAATTCATCAACCCCCAACATTTGTTCCCCATATGGCTTTGCCAGTACACTAAAAAAGAATAAATTCCAGTGTAGCCAAAAGTAAAAAAACACAACGGCTTTAATAATCCACATGTAGAACAACAAAACAATGAAAATCCATCTGTAACTGACTAAGCGCTTTCACCCAACAAAGAGCATCCTCAGAGTCAGTTAAATCATAGTTACAGATCATATATAAAGAAACTTTCAACTTAACTTTCTCCAATGAGAAATAACTTCCAATTAAATGATTACCATAAATAATTGTTCTATTGACTTCACATATATTAACCCTTCATGATTATTACTCAGTTGCAGTCGTATTGTTAAAGCTCATTTGTCAATGGTAAGACATTTTTATTGTTCTTCAAGTTGTTGAATGGTGTAAGGTTTGTGACATTACTTTACATCAAGTTTCGCTCAAAGGAAGAAATTATTTAACAGTGACAAGCCTTACACTTTCCAAGTGAACACTGTTAACATGAATACATAATTTGTTGGTATTATTTTTGTAAGGTTTGTAATTACAGCTTAACTCAAGTACTTTTTTATGAGTGTTCTTGCTACAGCTTCAAGCCCCATTGAATATTTTCATCTTGGTTCATTTAGAGACTTTGTTTGACTGAGATATTACGGCTTTTTTTGGAACAATCTTAGTGATTTTAAAAGGATTTCCTTAAATGAAATGAATTTGGGGCTGCTTCCGAGCGTGTTTACAAAAGAAACATCAACAGCTTTGTGAACTTATGAACATTATAGAAACAAATTGATGTCACGGATTTGATAGCAGTAATTTTTTAGATAAAAAGGACTAGTAGTGTGGCCTTCTGTTTTTTAAAGGCAATATTAACTGTATATATTAACCGAATTGTTTTGTTTCAGAAATAGTTCTTATTGATGAAAGTGACACAAAGAATTGTTGTGTTGAACTTCCAGAAAAGTGTTGTATACATCTAACACCTACAATTTTTATTGAAGGAGTCTCTGAATAGTTTAAGTTGTTTTTTTAATATTTTAGAAATTTTGAATGTTTAAGAAACCTGGTTGTAAAAGGTTTTTATTTAGAACCATTAGTATTTAATACAACACAACACAAACTTCTCTTGGTGGCTAGGAATTTAATTTGTTGTTTTATTGGATCGAGGCAGCTCAAATTACAGAGTTAAACCTCCAATTATTATGAACCTGTTTGTTTGGTCAATTATTATTATTATTATTTTTTAAAAAATACTAATTATTAATTAGTAGTAGTTACACATTTTTGGGATGGAACAACTGATGGTTCAATATCTTGATATTTCCAGACAAATAATTTCCTTATTACAGACAAAAAAAGATGCAGACAAGAATGAGACTATTACAGATTCTCAAGTTGAATTGTTTACCATGCATATCCCACCAGGGGCTAATAAAGAAAAAAGTAGTAATGACAACACACAAGGAGATGTAGCCCATAGTAGTTATGCTAGTAGAGCAGGGGGAATGAATACGAAAAACAGAGGAGAAAACAGTAACTTTGACATGGATAATTTTCTCATTTCCCTGAAGTTTGGTGAGGTGACGAACAGGCCACACCATGTTGACAAGGGAAATTTAAATGAACAGCTACAAAAATTTGAAAAACTAGCTAAGAAGTATAAATCTTTACAAATGGATAATGTTTTTTTAGAAAGATCCCTGGAACTCAAACAGGTACCTAGGTGCCTAAGGATTTATAAGACACCTATGGGAATTGAGGCTAACACTGAGGCTTATTTAAAAATGCTGGACCTGTTTGATAAAACTGGATTAGAACTTATGAAAATCATAATTGGGGAAAATAACAACAAAATTGGGCTGCTGAAGGCTGAATTGATTATACTAAAACAAAGTATTGTGGCTGATTTATTATTTGACAGTTACAAACATAAATTTGAGAAAATTAAGGCAGATTTAGATAAATTTGTTAACACAAGTATGGAAAGGAAACAAAGGAAAATTATTAGGGACACCAATGAATATACTGAAAACAGAGCATACCCAAAACCTAATATGAGAGGAACTTTAGCTGAGGTAGACAATAGGAGAGATACCTACCGGTTTGAAATGGATGAGAGGGAAGACATACAGATGGATAGAGAAGAGGAAGAAGTTTTTTTAGAAAATCCACCCCCATTAAGGCAGTCAGACTGGATCAGGAATTTAAATTACAATCAACAACAAAAAAATCAACAGTACCTAGACAGTCAAGAGAGGACACCTCATTGGCACAAGAACCAGACAGGGGGCAATTGGAGGGGGAAGGGGGGGTCAGAGGACAAATTACTCGAACAACAGCATGAACAGGAATTGGAATCACAGATAGAACAGGGTTCACAAATCTGAAAGTATATTACATCCGAAATATGGAACCCAAGTCTGCCACCAGATTACCCTGCTATGTCAACAGAGGTATTGTTAAGAATATCACAAAATCAAGAAGAACAGGCAATTGATCTGACTAAAAATTCAGAAGGAAAAGTAGACAGTGAATTGTGTCCTGTAATTATTAATGATGGTATGTTCAGTATATACAATTATTCAGATTTTGAGGTGTCCAAAGATCACTTATCATTATTGAAAAAAGGTTTAACTTTTTTGCCCAATTTTAGACAAGATCTGGGTAGAATGGTTATTAATTTGAAATTATACACTAGACAATAGAACCTAAAATTATATTTTGAAAGTAGACCAAAGGTTACAAGAGACACACAAACTTTTACACCTAAAAGGAGTAGTACATTTATTCCACCATACAATTCCTTAATTTTAGCCTTTGAAAGACTTTGCACTTTACAAATAAGGAGAACAAATGCTTTTTGGGAAGTTGTCCCAAACAATTTAACTTCGGCAGAGAAGTTCTGTTTAAATGATCTTGTAAACAACCACCACTATAGAGTTATGAAACCTGATAAAGGAGGAGCGGTGGTCATTATGACAAATATTGAATATACATGGAATATGCAGAACATGTTGCAAGAGGTTGACACCTATGGTTTAGTATCCAAGTTTGAAGTACAAATAGCTTATACTAAAATAGATTGGCAGTTATATGAATATTTAATTGAAGGTATAATTAACCAGGATGAATTTGATTATTTATCTGTTGAGCATCCTGTTATGCCTAATCTATTTGGGATTCCAAAAATACATAAAAGTATGAAAAATCCCCCCTTCAGGCCAATAGTGGCGGCAAAAGGATCAAAAACAGAACCCTTAGCTGCATATGTAGATTACTACATGCAAAAATGTTTTAAACAAAGTACCACACATATTAAAAGATTCTTGGCACTGTCTTGATTTTTTGAGAAGTTTGACTAGTGCTGATCTAGGAGAATTTTGTTTTGTAACAGTGGATGTTATAAACTTATTATCTGTCATACCACATGATAAGGGACTTGAAAGATTTTCAAGGAGCTTATTGAAATATGGGAACATGCATCAAGTTAAGAGAATTTTGTTGGTGGATTTAATGGAAATGGTTTTAAAAAACGTTATCCATTTTGAAGCAGAATTTCACAAACAACTTACGGGGGTAGCAATGGGTGCCAAATGTGCACCCATATATGCCAATTTAGTGTTAGCCAATTGGGAAGCTCAGTATGTGTTGTCTTCACCTTATGCCTCTAAGATGTTAATTTATCTGAGGTTCTTGGATGATATACTACTTTTGTGGAAAGGTAATGGCCAAGAGCTAGACAAATTTATTAAGTACCTTAATGCAACTACTACATTTTTAAGGTTTACTAGTACAGTTGGAAAAAATTCCATAAATTTTTTGGATCTGCACCTATACACAAAAGAAGGGAAATTACATTCAAGTCTGTATAGGAAAAAGACATATAGTAATTCTTTTTTGCACTTTATGAGTTGCCATCCTTACTATATGAAAAGGAATTTAGTTAAGGGCCAGATGATCAGGGCATCCAGAATAACTAATGAGGATGGAATATTCCTTGAAGAACTAAACACGTTGATTGAGTTGTTCTTTGAGAGGGGATATCCCATGGATTTGCTGATGTTGACCAAGACCGAAATATTATCTAGAAGAAGTGTAGATTTTAAACCTATTTTGTTAGACACTGATTTTGGAATGGCTAATACCCCATAGAGAAAGCATGCAGTTAATAACCCCCATGTAGGTTTTGTATTACCCTATAATGAAAACTCTGGAAATTTAAGGAAATCATTCAAACAGGTTGGCAAAGCATGCTGTCTGAAGATATTACTAAAATAATAGGGGGGGCTCCAAGATTTATAAACAGTAGAGGTTCAAACATCAAAGAACTTTTGGAAAGGAAACCGAAACCCACTAGCCTGAGACCAGCCAAGATGGCTAAGTGCGGAAAATGTAAGGCAGGCAAGTTCATTAATGATGGACCTTACGTTTTAATTGGGAATTTTAAAAGAACAATAGCAAGCCCTGGCTATTGCAATTGTAATACTAGTATGGTTATATATGCAGCAACCTGTTTATCATGTACAGCTTTCTACATAGGAATGACAACTAGAAAGCTGAGACAAAGAATATTGGAGCATGTAAGAGATATTAAGAACAAAAAAGCAACAAATTCCTTATTTATTCACAGCCAAAGATGTGCAACTTTTAATAAATTTATATTTTTTGTTATAGACAGGATATATAAAAAAGATTTTGGGGGTGATTACCAGAATATGCTGGAAGTAAAGGAGTGCTTATGGCAAGTCAGATTGGATGCTAGCACTTCTCCTGGCATTAATGATGTTGTCTCTTTGGCTTGTATTTTAAAACACAGGGCTCTGCTGGTATAGTACTTTCAAATTTATTAGAACACTATTTATTTTTAGGAAAATGTGTTATGAATTTGTTTTTTATACATCAAAAACATATATATTTTATACATTTTTTACATTTTTACATTTTATACTTTACATAGATTTGTTACGTACAATACAAATTTATTTTTGGTTATGTACTAGAATTTAAATTGACAAATGAGCTTTAACAATACAACTGTAACTGAGTTATAACCATGAAGGGTTAATATATGTGAAGTCAATAGAACATTTATTTATGGTAATCATTTAATTGGAAGTTATTTTTCACTGGAGAAAGTTAAGTTGAAAGTTTCTTTATATATGATCTGTAACTATGATTTAACTGACTCTGAGGATGCCCTTTGTTGGGTGAAAGCGCTTAGTCAGTTACAGATGGATTTTCATTGTTTTGTTGTTCTACATGTGGATTATTAAAGCCGTTGTGTTTTTTACTTTTGGCTACACTGGAATTTATTCTTATTACACTAAAAAAGAAACTGTCTACCTGACCTCCACACCTCTTGTTTCTAACATCTCCAAGATGTTCCAAAATTCCGAGTTTCCCTCTTCTCTTTGGCTGCCCCACATACCATTTACATGGTATGCATCCACATCCAATGATGTAGACCACACCACATGAATTACAATTAAACTCATTTTTTACAGAAAACGTTTTTCCATTGATCATCCATCCATCTACATTCTTTATTTTATCACATACTTTGTAACCCCCACATGGAAATACCCCCTTCCTTTTAGCTACTGAATCTTATTTTTCATTCTTAACAATTCTCTCAAATTATTAAACCTGCCAAATGAAAAAAATAACCTTTTCAGGGAACAATTTACCCACCATTTCATCCCTACATATAATGGGCCAAAGGTAATTAACTAAGCTTCTGAGCGTCACCGAAAAGGGAGAAAATTTACTTACAAAAAATAAGGGCTCAGCATCTGCCTTATACAAATCATTATTCCTAATGACTTCCCTACTTTGAATTAAGTTACCATTTAATCTGCTACGGCCCCTATTATTGTTCAATTTAATTTGGGCTTCATCTATATATTCCCTGCTATAACCCCATTTTAATAGCCTATCTTTAACAAAAAAAAAACTCCTTTTCTAACATTTTTGCATCAGAAATATTAGTTTGTAACCTTTTAAACTCCCCATATGGAAGTGATTTAATCAAATGGTCAGGATGAGCACTACTCGCTTCAAGGAAGCTATCCGCTGCCATCCTCTTATGAAAGGGTTTGTACTGCAAAAAGCCATTCTCATCTACATAAAATTCAATGTCCAAGAATTGCATACATTTCCTATTCACTCTATAAGTAAATTCCAAGCCGTATGCATTACGGCCAAGTAAATCCATGAACTGATCAAATTCATTGATATCCCCACTACATACAAAAATCAAATCATCAATAAATCTTTTAAACATAACAACATTGTTTTTAAAAAAATCAGTCACATAAATAAACATATTTTCAAAATATGCCATAAACAGAATTGCATATGAAGGGGCAAAAGCAGCCCCCATTGCAGTTCCTTTCAACTGTAAATAATACTTTTCCTCAAAAACAAAATAAATATGCATCAAAGCAAATTCTAATAATTGACAGATGTATGTAGTTTTGGGTCCTTTTCCCAACATTTTGACTACTGCCTCCAGACCTATCCAGATATTAATATTAGTGTACAACAATTTTACATCCACACAGGTGAAATAAAGGTTAGGATTCCATGGAATCTTCTTAACTTCTTCCAACACATGAGATGTATTTTTAATATAGGATTGTATTCTTGGGAGATAACATTTTAACTGGGAATCCAAAACTCCCAACATTCTGTAAAAAAGAACCCACCCCCGAGACTATAGGTCTACCAGGGGGGTTTGTAAGAGATTTATGGGCACTAGGGAGTGCAGTGTGTGTGAATGGGCCATAAACCATTCATCTGGAAGCATACACACAACACTCAGTCACACCAGGTTTACATTTAACAGGAATGTGTATACAACTGCTAGATGAATAATGAATTGTACAGTCATGTTACACAGTTATCACAAGCACCACAGACACTATAGTGGTGAGGGATACCAGAAGCAAATGTCTACAGTGATTGACATTTGCACATCATGTGGTATTAGCCAATTGGATGTGTGTTGGGTGGGACAAGCCTCATGATGGGAAGCTCTTTGTCACTGTCTGTCCCTGTCTTCCACACATCTATGTATATGTAAGTATAGCCTATTATAGTGTGTTGTCCGTGGATATTTGTGTGTATTCCTATCTGATGTGTGTGCAAAGCATGACTGGTGTGCAATGTGGAGTGTGTGCACAAACATATGTGACTGACATATATGTATAGTCCACTGTTGTTGCCAGACATGGGCTTCATTTCTATAAGTGTGGGAGCATGTCCAGTATGCCCTTCTGTATTAAATGTATAAATTCATTCCAGGTAGGTTGTACTCCAGTGCAGGATTTTGTGTTCTACACTTACAGCTAGCAACCTGTTTCTTCAGTATATCTGTAGATCGGTTGACAATATGGGGTAACAATGGGCAAAGGATAGTGGGATACTGTAACTAGTTGTGTCTGTGCTGCTTCTGCTACATGGTTTTGGTGTTAGCAGAGATATTCAGACATATGTACTGTTTTACACTGTGATGTTTTTATGTCATCAACTACTGAAAGGTATACATATTTGCTTGGAGTAATTTCCTGGGGAACACAAGATGAATAAAGCTGTGTCCATTATTGTGGTCTGCAGCCTGCATGTTCTTGCACAATCATGCCATTCTGGAGGGGGGGCTGTAGACACTTGCTGATGGGTCTGTGTAAATGGTTCAGCACTTTGGTACTGTGGTGGCTGAGAATCCCTTGCTTGGACATCCATCGACATGACAGTATGGCAATATCTTGTTGTGGCCACACCTCACAGCTGTACAGATTCACACAGGATACCCAGAGGCAGGGCTCATATTTCTGGTCATTACCCCATTCACATTGTGGTTTATGAGCAGGTTTGTAGCCACTCATTATTGTGTTTTCAGGCAGGGATAGTATGTGCACATATCTGAGTTTCAGACTTCGCACACTCCATGGCATCCATGCTTCTAGTGCCCCATTAAACTTCTGAAGATTATGCAAACGTTATCTGATAAGAATCCCTGTAGTTATTACTTCATCCCAGCAGTATTTAGGGGTTGGTCCACAGTTCATGCAGTAGGACATGGTGGACATGCTACTGGGATTTGTCGACATGGCCTTGCATTTGTGTTCTGTGGACTGTGTTATGTTGTTATTTGGGAGTCCATGAGATAACATACATTGGCAGTACGGGTGAGACACAGGCCTTTGACAGAGGACTATAGGACATTTGGTAGTGATGCAGGCCATCTGTAGCAGGCATTGTGTCACTCCTACAGTCCCAGGCTGCAAGCCATTAAATTCCCATGGGCTGACAGGGTAGATGTGCAAGGTGTTAATGTCAACAGTTTCTGTCCTTATTGATCCATTGGTGTGGATGCTGGCAGGGTGCTGCTTACAGCTAGGGACACACTTACATAGGACACCTCTTTAGCATGCTGCATTCTGTGGCTATTCCCATACAGAGGTAGGGGTCATATTGTACTCATTCCCAAGAGCAGGGATAAGACCTGTGAGGCACCTGTGGCTGATGGTGGGGTGAGCTGGGTGCATGTGTGCTAATGAAGCTACTCGCAGCTGACTCACAGATATATATGGGGCATTCCACTTATGCTGGCTTGTACGGGGACATCAGCAGTTTCTCAGTACTTCATACCTGTGCCTTTTTTGGTCTGTCAGTATTTGGCCAGACAACATCAATACTCCATACTACACAGCCAGCTAATGTGCTGCTAACCTGTATGCACAATTCCAAAAGTGTGTCCATTTGAGAGTAACATTTTGTACACTCTCTGTCTAGGGTACTTCCATCTGTGTACTGTTTGTATGTCTGGGCCCACATTCATGACATGTACATCTTTCAGATAGTGACAGATATTACATCTGAACAATTAGTGTGGATTACTGCTGGATTGTGTCTTGCTGGGATGCATTGTGTTTGGCACTGCAGTTGTGAGAACTTGGCCCTGTCATAAACAGTACTGGCCACCGGGACACAACTTTCCATGCCTACATGCTGACCACTTTCACACAGTATACAGCACAGAACAGCCTAATACACAGAGTCCTGCATATTGTACATGTGCTGCAATCTATCCTGCTACTTTGGCCAGCTCAGGTGATCTGTGCTCCACTGTTATTATACCTACACGTACATGTTACTACATTTCTACATAGGATTATGTGGGGTACACCTGACAACTGTAAACATACTGGTATTTCAGGTACTCTATTTCATTCTGTATTCTGATCTATCATGCAGACTAGAGGCATATCAGTGTACTACAGTTCTTAGGTTTTATTGCCCTACATTTCAGTTTCAGACTTCTTACCCTCCAGAACTAACATCCCACTGCCTGACCTGTTGTAGTCTGTCTGTGTAGGTCAGGAGGAGGGCTGTTCTCCATATCCATCAATCAGAAGCCTTAGCACAGCCTTTCTTTGGTTTTGTCTAGACCTGTCCTGCTGGCTGAGACTATTGTTGGTTATGTGTGCCTCACTGACATGCATGTCTGTGTCCGATGGACACACATTTGGGCTACCACATATCCTGCAGTGGGTTTTGTCACCTTGTCTAGTACTGCCTATTATGTTGACACCAATATTTGTTAAGGATTTCATGTTGCCAATATAGGTGCCTACTATCTGCTGGTAACCCATTCAGCCACCCGATTCCCTAACATGCTCACATCCATGCCATGGATACAGGTCGCAGAACATACTACTGCATTCAGCAATTGATAGTAAGTGTGACTTACCTTGTGGCTGTGCCGGTATTGAGGATGGTGCTGGAGGGCTGGCTATGTTGTATGCACATAGTATACTCCCTATACATGGTTAAGCACATGTTGTGTCATGTTTGGCATCCCTTTTACTGTATGTGCAAGTCAGAGTGAAGTGTCATTCCCTGGGTTCCTACCATGTCAGTGTATGTGTTATGTCTTGCCTCTTTGCCAAGGGCTGGGCATACTAGGCACAACTCCTTCTTCCTACTGGGGCAGGCCCATGTTGTTCCACCTCTGAGTCTCTCTGTGCCTGTGCAGGCCTTGGCAATGGTGGGGGACTGTGTGGCACTGCCTCATGCTGTTCCTGCTCCAGCTGTTTCCACAGGATCATGTTGTGTAGCATGGTACATACAATGACAGTTTGGGTAAATGTAGCTGGTGAGTACTGAAAAGCCCTACCGGGTATGTCCAGGCACCGGAACCATGACTTGTACATCCCAAACACATGCTCTGTTATGATTCTGGTCTGTGCGTGTGCCTCATTATAGAGTTTTTGATCGGGTGTGTGTGCATTTCTGATGGGTGTCATCAGCCATGGCTCCAGTGCGTAACCAGCATCCACCACTAGTTGCCCATATGGGAGGTCCCCATTGGCAAATCTCTGGTATAGCTGCATCATATGCCCGATGTGGGAGTCGTGATAGCTTCCGGGGCTGCCAGCACACACATTCATTATAATGCCCTGGGCATCGCACATGACCTGGCAGTTGATAGAGGGGAATCCCTTGCAGTTTATGTAGACCCTATCCCACTCACCGGGTGGTGCTTTGATCTGTATGTGCATGCAGTCTATAGCACCCACTACCTCAGGGTATTCTGCTGCTTGATGGAAGAGACACATATTGCTGGTCAACACCTCACGGGTGTTGAGGAAATATATGTGCTCACCGGCATGTGCTGACATGGCATCCAGGAACTGGTGGAGTGCCCTGGGTGCTGATGCCTGGGGGTCCCCATGATATTCCCAGTTGGCCTTTGGAAGGTACCTATGGCGAGTATTCTTAAGCCTACACATATCTTGCGATCCACTGGGATGGGTTCCCCTCTGTTGGTTCTGTGTGTGAGGTGTGGCTGGCACAGCTCAACTATTTTCTGTAAGAGGTCTCTGTCTACCCTACAGCGATCCACTGTCTGCAGCTCGTGTAACCCCTGGTAAGTTACCCTGAGTCTGTACACTCTTCCTCTTCTCCTCACTGTGGGTTGGTCATCAGCATTCTCATCCACACCACCTTCAGCCTCTTCCACATGTTAATTTATGAGAGCGAATGCAGCCCCTATCATTTTGTTGCTTTTGTAAGATAAAATTTCCCCATTTGTGTACATCACTGGTGTAAAGTTTGTGGGAAAAAACAGAGGGAAAGGTGTTTGCATAGTTTAAAGTAGTGTGCTGGGCTAGGCTGGGCTGCTGCCTGTGTAATTGGCTGAGTCTGATACATTTCATCTGCCAGCTATGCTAGTTCTCCTTGATTACCTTCCTACTGCTGTTTTCCCTTCCCATTGCCTTCCTGTTTAAACCCCGAGGTGCGCCACGCAAACCCAGTGCTCAGATGTAAACAGAGCTGCTATTTCCTGGTTTAATTATTATTTTTTTTTTTTGTTTGTTTGTTTAAAACCTGGTGCATGGCATTCACACCTATTTAGGCAATGTAAAGAGTGCTAAGCAGCTTCAGATGCACACCCTTCCTTAGCTCTGTTTAGGGCAAACCTTGAGCCACAGAGCTCCAGTAAGCTTACAGTATGCCTGACACACCCCTCTATGATGTCAGCTAACTCTTATGCTTGCACCATGGTTTTCCTGCACCTACACGGTTGGGTGAAGGCTAGCCATGGGGAGAAATCTGAGATTCAGTATCATTCCCCTCATTTGCATAGAATTGCCTGCTATTGCCTAGTTACAAGTCTGACACTGAGCCTTCCCCCTTAACAACCACTATTCACTAGCCTTGTTGTCTTCTACCTGCCATTGACTATAATGGCAAAATTGTGATTTTGCATAAAAAGTTTTTTTCAACGTTTTAATTTTATTTTCGGGCCAATACTGTTTGTGTGCCACTGCCCTATGCTTAAATGGCTAAAATCGGACAAAAAAAAATAAAAGTTGCTTTTTGTTATTTTGAAACTGTTTTCCATGCCAGTGGCCATATATTTGACCATTGGCATGCTTTCCACATTATATACACCCTTTATTTGGAGCTGTCACGGCTCCGTTTTGTAGTTGCAGAAATGTACTCGGTTACTAACCGAGTACATTTTTGCAGGTTACACTAATCCTGCACGGATGGCGGACAGCTTCCTGGATCACTAATTCACCTCATTTGCATGGTTTTCACCTGCAAATGGGGTAATTAGCATACAGAAGCTATGTCCATGCAGAAATAGCGCAGGAGTGTTTGTGCACATCCCGGGAGCTTGTTCCTGGATCTCTCGGTAGCCATATTCCCTCCAGCAGCTCTTGCACTATTCCTGCATGCCATGCAGAGCTTGCTGAATCCTGGGGAAAGTCTTTTTTGTGGTTCATATTAATCTTTTGCATCAAAGCTGTGGAGTGCTGTTTTTTACCTTTCCTGGGTACTTTTTTGGATTTTGTAATTGTGACATGTCTAATACTTGTGGCAATCCCAAGCATCAGATAGGTGATATTTTGAAAATTACCATATGTACATATGCAGTTCTGTAGTTGAAAATCAAATGCAATGACTTGGCAGTGCATTACTGGTAACAGGTAACATCACACTATACTTGCATCCAAACCAGAATTAAATGTATGCGTCACTCCGGTACAGTAAGCCTTGTGAAATGGCAGCATGGTCTTGTCTACATATGTAAGAGACACATAAACACTTATGTGTTTCAATGACCCAAACAATACCAAGAAGATGCTCATATTTGTCCAAAATTCAGCCTGGCTGTACCTGCAATTTGTCCTTTTTACACCACTGCATTACTCCATTTAAAATATACTAACATCATTGTTAGATATAGCTGCCTGACTCATATTATCAAAAAGGTAAGTCATTATCAGGTCAGCTACTTGTATTGCCTTTGTGGAATAACAATGCTCATTATCACTCTATGTTCACACAGTTTTGTGTGAGACTTCCTACACCTATTTCATACATTTCTTGCTTGGGAAATTCTCTGCACCACAATTTGTCAGTTTCATAAAGGATGGGGGTAAACTCCTCCAATGTGCATGTGTATGGATACATGTTCATCATTATCAGGGAGGTTTTCCTCATATCTACTCATTGGTTACAAGCAAACCTGCCCAAGTACACTTTGGATATGGATGGAATGGGCTCATATCTGTTGATGATGATGCAAATTTACTTTGTACATCTATAGTAGGTTTACAAATAATGACAATTTATGGGATTGCCCACAGATTGTACTCTCAAGCTCTGATTTATGGATATTTACTGACGCTTACCCATACAGTCCAATGGGCTTGGGGAATCTCATGATGGCTTAGCATTTATGTTGGTTGTTGTCATCAAATCTAGCTATGATCACATAATTGTTCATCTTTCGTAAGCTAATGTTGCCGCCTTGGTATTTTAACACATTCAGATAAATATATCATTTAGTAAATCATGAAGGTCACATTTGCACTGACTTTTGTCATTTGACTACAATTACATCTGTGATGTTGCTCACAACTTGATGTAGAACTGGTAGTTGTAGCTGAATGTGGATGTAACTGTGGCAACCCCATTCTGGTTATGTGTTTCACATTTACTTGTCAAAATATCCACCAAACATGGGTTCAAATTCCATCCCTATAATATATTACACCCTAAAATGTGGAATGTCTTAATGGCAGTGCACTTGTATGCTTATGATGCTAAGACATATGTAGCAGCTTTTCAGATATGTCTTTTATGCTTATATGTACATGACAGTAATATAGATTACATGGAATGCTTTGTGTAGCAATGCACTGTACAACAAATGAGAGGCAATCACTTGACATATGCTTTGTATGTTGACATGTCATTATGTGAACCCATGTATAAAATCTAATATGTGTATATCACCCTTTCTTTCAGATGTCTAGCCATAATCTGGAGGATGATATTTCAGCTATGGAAAATGAAATTATAGAGGCTCTGCACCAGCATGGCTGAAATATGCTTGGACAGACAGGCAATACTGTCTGGAAACAGCAAGTGTAGAGAAATATTAACAATATAATATAATTGCTCTGACATGATCTTCCATGCAGCCAAAAGGCTCCACCAGTATAAGAGGGAGAGGAATAGTACTGGAAGTGGAACACCATTGCCTCCCTGGATGACATAACAATGTTCCTGGCTTCACACCATATCACCCGCCAGAATGATCATATACCCAGAAGAGGTACTGAGACAGGTGTTCCTATCATTTTATGTTACCTAAACAGTGTGCAGATGACACTGCCAGCACCATGTGTACATCTATGTGTTTCAATCACATAATTCCATCAACATCAGGATATCAGCACCACTTGTCATGTAAGTGTCTCCATAGTGCATTAGTGTGATTAGAAGCCTTTGTGTGCCTCTGCCTCCAGTTATGGCTTAGATGTATACTCACCTGTTGTTTGTCTTCCATTTTAACCTACAGATACATCCTTACAACAGATGGTGTGCTCACCCACAAGTGCAGACAGACCTGGTAAGGTTACTCATGTGGCTGCTAGAGTGCAACACTGTTTAGCAAAAGTATGACCTTTGATATCAATTTCTGCTTGTTTCCATTTACAGGCACCTTATAATGGCACCAGCACCACTTGCCATGCAAGTGTCTCTGTAGTGTATTAGTGTGATCAGTAACTTCTCTGTGTGTCTGCCTCCTGTTATGGCTGGGGTATATTCTCACC
Organism: Protopterus annectens; assembly: GCF_019279795.1. Classification (NCBI taxonomy): domain Eukaryota; kingdom Metazoa; phylum Chordata; order Ceratodontiformes; family Protopteridae; genus Protopterus; species Protopterus annectens. Next base: position 325,021,384 of record NC_056745.1, on the reverse strand, counting down.
TGTTGTTTGTATTCTATTTTAGCCTACAGGTATATCCTTGTGACAGATTGTGCATTCACCAGCAAGTGCCAGCAGAGCTGGTAAGATTCTTCATATAGTTGCTATGGTGCAACACTGTTTAGCACAAGCATGACTTTAGATTTTAATTTCAGCTTCTTCCCTTTCACAGACACTTCATCTGGGCACCAGCACCACTTTTCACATAAGAGTCTCATTAATGTGTTACTGTGATCAGTAGCCTTTGTGTGCCTCTGCCTGCTGTTATTACTGAGGCTCCATTTAACCTTCATGTACCACTTTATGACAGACACTTTGTTTCCCAACTGGAGAGGACAGACCTGGTAAGGCCGTCTATATGGTTGCTATAGTGTAATATTGTTAAGTACATCTGTGACCGTCATGACAAATGTGGTCTTGTAAACCTGCATAGGACACTTGCAATCTGCACAACATCACTGCCCAGCCAGTATGTATATATCTTATATACAATGTGTTATATACATGATGCTATGAATATGCTTAATACGTATTTGCTATGTGCATGTCTATTTTTTCATGATAGTGACATTTAAGCCCTCACCACTGGCAGCAGAGTCAGAGGAGAACATACAGGGTATGTCTTCAGTATATTTGTTTCACATTGTACACCACATTTACTTGATATGTGACTGATATGGCATATTTCTGGTCTATAGGGCCCCTGCACCACTAGCAGCCACACCAACCCAGTAAATCTATATCACCAAAAGTATTCATTGTAGTTACATAGTTGTCCACTTATGTCAGTCATATCTTGCCTTATTTGACTTGTGTGAATGTATATGACATGTGTCATCTATCGCTATTTGCATCATGCCCATTACCTGCCTTCTCTAGTCACCCGTCCACTTGATCCTGAGGTGGGATGCAATGTGCCTCAGTATGATAGTGCAGCTAATGGCACATGGGCCACTGCATTGGTTTCATTGTCCATCCCAGAAGGGGATAGTCGAGTGTGTCATGGTGTAACCACTTACTAGGTGAAAAGTATGGCTGGCCAGGCTGATGATGTGGGGTCATCAGATGGTGGACATGATGATGGTGACCTTTTGTCCCTAGCTGAGTTTGGTACTGATGGTGACTCTTCCCCAGAATGGACTGATACTGTCTGTTGGGCTATATATGGGAGTCCAGCTGCTATGTATGGAAATGTGTCAGAGGGTGTCTGCTTGCTGTTACAAGCACATGAATGCTCATAGTGATCCCATGGCTCTGACCTGCATACACTTGCATCTGCCACCAGTCATGTAGCACACCAGCTGTGTGTTACATGAAGGTCAGGAGCACAGATATGGACAGGTCATAGCAGCACTGGCTCCACAGTATGACAGCGTGGTATCTGTTGCATGCCCTGCTGAAGGCCTTGATATGGCAGAACAAGAGCATTGCTGTAGTACGAACCAGGCATTGGGTGTGTCCTGACTATACTGAGCAGGTTATCTTCAGTGTGGAGAGGCAGAGCCCCTCTCAGAAGATTCACATGTGGCCCTTGTACATCATTATCTATGTTACAATGTGCATGCACATCTACTGTTGGTCAGTCTTTCTGAACCCAGCAGTCATGTCCAGACACATTGCACGACTGTTCCTACTTACACTGTGTCCCATACTGCTAGTGTTACCATTTTCAGCTGCTTCATAAAGCATTGCAGTCTGAGTGTTTCCAGATGTGGCAGGGCAGCCAGGACCATGGTATAATCCATCAATGTGGGCACCCTAGATTGCATTAGAGCATCACTGAGAGTTGATCCAATGTAAGTCCTGTTGTGTCATTCTGACCCTGTAGCAATGCTGCCTAATGTGCTGACCACTGCCTAATCCACCTGTAAGTGGTTTCTCAAATGCCTGATGCCACAGGCTTTTTCAGATCATTTATCTGACTTGGTTGACTGCCTGCAAGTTGAGCTACATTGTATTTGTCATTATTCTGTGTTAGTTGAAATATTGATGACTGCAACGCTCTCTGCTTCCATGTTTGCATCTCTTGATAATTGACATATAGCAAGCCATTTCTTATGATCACTAGTATGTTACCTTATTTGGTACTTTTCCATTAATGGGGCAGCAGTCATCGCCCAACAGAAATGTTGCTGCAAAATATAAACGGAGATGTAATGTAGTCCCTTTGTGATGCTTCACTTGACAATTTGTGGAAATTCATCTAAGGAAAAAAAAAACCTTTGTTAAATAAACAGTACCCTGATTGTTATCATCTGCGTGATGGGAAAATGTACTTCTGACAATGATGCTCATATGTTACTTGAGGTTTAAAATACATGATTTGTGGAAGACTATTTTTGATTAACAGCATCTTGCTACTTAGTCAAGGTGATGTGGTAATGAAGAGCAGAGGTAAAGAAGCTAAGCATGCTTAAATTATCAGTAAGAAATGCTGGGGGTGGTGTCATGAAGGTCACAAAGGAACATTTGTCAAAAGTTTGATGAAGATCCGGGGCAAGGCTTCACACAGCCATTCCCCAAGAGAGGTATGTTTCTTCAGAACCTGTAGTCTCCGCTATTTAATATACTCACCCCATTCCAGCTCACCATTTCAATAAAGGAAATAACTGCATTATGGATCAAATAAATAAACACATGTAAATTAAAATATGCAAGTAAGTAAGTAAATGCATACAAAGCATTTGTCTTTTCTTTACTTCTTCGAAATGGGTGGGGGATACCTCTTAACTCTCCAGATTTTTGCAGAAAATCTGAACTTATGGTTCATAACTTTAGTCTGTTCCTCAGGCAGTTTGTGGTTTTCTGGCAAATTGCTGAGGACTGAAGTCTGATAGCCATTTATTTAAATGCATTTACTGACAAATTTCACATTTGAGTTTCAGACTTCAAGTTCTTGCTGTGAAACATATCTGTCAAGCTTAACACACAGACAATGAGGACACAGCCCTTTGAAAAAAAAGGAACGTGCTGAAAAGGTGAACTGAAAATGGGGAGAAAGGACTTGCTAAAATACGGACAGCTGCTGAAAATGTAAACATGTAATTAGGATGACATTACTGGTACTTTTCCGTGTATATCTCGCAGCAACATTTCTGTTGGCCGACGACTGCTGCCTCATTAATGGAAAAGTACCCCTTATTCTTCCAGTACTGATTACTATATTAAAAACTTCATTCTTGTCTCCCATTAATGCATGCACATACATATGGCATTTTGATTGGGTGGTACGTAATCCTCCACATCAGCACTACATGCACTTACTTTGACATGTTTTCCTTTATTATCTTCTTGCTGACACTTCCTATGTGTTCCTTCCCATATCTACCTGCTTACACATGCATACACACACACACACACACACACACACACACATATATATATATATATATATATATATATATATATATATATATATATATATATATATATATACCTGTGTTGCTGTATCCAAAGCAATGATGCATGTCCCATGGCTGATGTCTATTACCTGTCATTGATGCTCTGCATGGCAGAACATATTTCTTACTTCTACAGTACTAATGTTGCAACAATAACCTGTGCTTTGTAGTGCTGCCTTATGTGTGATATCCACGTCAGGCATGTAACATTAAACTTGTTTATGACATAAGTATGTTTAATTTTTGTCAGTCCTTGACATGCTGTCATTACTCATGCTGCTGTATGCTGCATAGTGTGCTGTGCAATACTGTTACACATCAGTATGCTATGTGTTATGCATTAGTGTTAGCATTCAACTCCTGCAATTAGGTTATGTTTATGCTGATGCATTCCCATGCACTGCATGGGCCTAGATTTGTTATGGTACTGACTGTTGTACAGCTAACTTCACATGTTACGTTTCTGTATGATGATATCCTACCAGGACAACCATACCTTCTGATGTGCACACCTGACACATGCCACACATATGCCAGTGTAGTCCTATATGGTGCTGTACCTAGCAGAGAATATTTCTGTGGTGATGTTTCTGCTGTAGACAGCCAGATGTGTTCCTTGCTATGTCACGTGAATGTGCATAAGGTATTACATGTGAATCATATGCTTATGTTACCTGTGATGTTCAGTGTGGACAACTAAAGGCTGTTTCATCAGTTGTGCTCTGGACTGCTGTTGTGGGGCAACACTACGTCAACATCATTGTTTTATCTGTGTACTTCTGTACATGTCTCTTGTCATGACTCAAAGGTGTGGGTTAGACGCTGCTGTTTTGCCTGAACTAGGACAGATGACCATAATCTTTATTGCCCACACATATTTCTTCTCACCCCCATGTCCTCCTGATAATCCTGTGACAGCTCTGAAAGCTCCACATCCAACATCTGGGGTTCTTGGAGTAGATCACTCACACCTGCAAATGGCAGACCATCATGATTTGATAACATCATATTGTGCACAACGATGACTATTTCTGATGTCTTTTCTGGTCTGTATTGGAGTGCACCCTTTGGATGTGTCCATACATATGACTCTTGCTTGCAGCATGCCAAGCATGTGTTTGATGGTATTACATGTCACGGTGTGTGCTCTGTTGTATGCATCCTCAGCAGGAATTGATGGGCTCTGTATGGCATTAGAAGCCAAAGCTCCAGTGGATAACCTCAGACTTCTTTTTCAAAGGTATGAGAAAGATATTTGTTCATCATGCTTTCTGTTGCAATGTTTGGTTACTGCTTACAGTATAGTGGTAGCCATGTATTTACCTAGTTGGGACCCCTCTAGTATTTTACTTTTTGGAAATCAGCTCTTAGAGCATTTTACCTCCAAATCGCTGCATCATGCACACTACCAGGGTGTGTGATATTGGTAATTAGGCCATCTGAGGACCACACCACCTGACAGCTGAGCAATAGCTACCCCTTTCTATTTCAGCATCAGATACCACTGGGGTTTTGATTGAGATACAGGGTTCAGTCAACTGCATCAAGAACATGAGGTAAGCTGGCAATGTTATAGAACTGTTGGGTGACAGTTCTGCACTCCATGGCTGTTGTTGGGAAGTGGATGCATTCATTACATTACTGCTAGGAACTGTGCTAAAGTGCAATTGGTGGCTGTCTGGGACACTCCTACAGCATCGCTCATATACCACTGGAGTGTCACAATGGCCAGTATACTCAGACTCTGACACACTTTTGTTTCTAGCAGTACTGAGTTACCCTGCAGACTTGGAGCGCACATGTGGGGTGCATGCACCCTACACACAGCCTGCAACAGCACTCTGTCTAATATGTTTCTATCTGTTATTTCAAAGTGCTGGCTTAACTGCATTCTGGTTCATCACCTTACAGGTCTCTTCTAGGATGCATTTACAAATCTTCCTCTATTATGGCTTACAGTACCCCAGCTTGCTCTAGTGCATTAAATGTCAAATGTATATCTTTCTTTTAGTTATATTTTGAAAATTCTTCAGGATTGCTTAGTAATTCATAGAATAAATTAGTGTTAAAGATAAGCACATATGACATCTTCTGAGTGCTTTCATGAAACTGTTGGCAAATTAGTATGTCACATTTTATTTGCATTGGGCACACCCATTGTGTGTTGGAATCTGGCACATGTCTGTGGAGTCCAAAATTATCCTGCACTGAATAACTAATTACATGCGCCTGTTTTACCTTTACCATACATTATGAAATCATATCCACTGCTGATATGTCAATATCTTCCTTCGGTGTATTGCACTGTCTACAACTTCCTGTTTGAATCCAGCCCATAGTTCTAGCCAAACACAGTTGGTGTTGGTAAAGTAATAAAAGGTATTGAGCTATGAATGAGTTATTTGAGATGCTGGAAAGCCAGTTGTAATTTTATTCTCTAGTTGTACATTGTGAACCATATTTGGGAATGTCAGGCAGTAGTCAAAAACCTAAGACAGTAGTGTTCATTTGCCGTATGCTGTTAAGACTGAGCACTTCATATATATTGTTGTCAGCATTATCATTTTTGTAAATTTACCATTAACAGTATAAGCTAAATTCTGAAGTCGAAATGCAAGCAATGGTACTAGACAGTGTTCAATGGAAACTTGCTGTTTTTTTCTATTTTCAGTACTAATAATACCATCTCCACAATGTTAATGATAAATTAAATCTGTTAAGAAGGCTAGCCAAAAGACATTCTTTGTTATAAAAAAATTAAATTACAGTATGTTGTATGTGTTTGGAGATTAACTGTATTTTTAATTTGTTTTTCATATAATACAGTATTTGGCACATGAAGAAAAATATCTGAGACACAAGATTAGCTAAAACATAAGCACATTTATTTTATGCAAGTTGGTGAAGGACAACTGGTCATTCATTGAATGACCTCATGTCTCTCGTCAACATGGTTCAGTTGTCAAATGACAAATCTTCGAACTGAACTGCACGAGTGAGCAGAGGAGGTAGAATAAGGTGGTGGGAGGATGAGATCATTACAAAGGAGGAGGAGGAGAATCCAAGGAAAGGGCCGAATTCCTAATGGAAAAAGGAATGGAAGTGAAAGAAAACTATCTATGACGTGGCACTTAGACATCAGAAGAATTTGGGAACAGTACAAGTAACTGTAGGCATGTACTCCAGTCTATACAAGTCACTCCAGTGTCTAAATGTCCAGCATAGCACCCCACCACCCTGTGGCAGTCCCATGTTGTTGCCTAGCTCATCTTGAATATACCTCCTGCAAATCAAAGTAGGTAAACCATTTGGACGTTAGCGCAGGGGAATAAGACTCGTAAAAGTGAATGTGCTAATAGTGATAAGTCAAGGATCTGGTCCTATAATTCCACATTTTGTTTTAATTTACACTGCTCAACTACACTGCACAAGAACTTTTATGTATGCCAATAGTACTGGATAAACATGACATCATAATCAGAGACACTGCTGCTATACTCTTTCACATCACCTGACAAAGTGATAGAACAGCATGGTTTGCTCAACATGCATTTTCTGAATAGTCTTCTTCTTCTTTCGGCTTTTCCCGGTTAGGGGTCGCCACAGCGGATCACCTGCCCGCTCATGATTGGCAGTGGAGTTTTACAGTGTCGAGTTGCCAGCCCAGCGGATTTTATGAATAGTACAAGCTAAAGATTGAATAGATTTACCCAGACATTGTTTCTCACTGTTGTACATAGCTCTCAGCCTCTTTCCTCCAAAATCAGGGAGAAATCTATACCTAGGCATGAACAAGCAAGTACACTTTTTCAAATATTAATGCTATTAACTTGAAAGGTTGAAAAGCATGCGTAATCTAAATTAACATCCATTGCCTGTAGTAAAAGAGGTTTACAGCTCTAGTTGTTACATTATTAATTAAACAAAAGATATTTGTTTATGTGTTATATATTAATTTGTGTGTTATTATTTTTTTTTTACTACAGCCCACTACCTTTTCACCCTGGAGCAACAATTTTAGGATGTATAAGGACTAACAGGGCAAATATATGGGTCAAATTTAGGGACATTCTGAATATGAAGGATAATTGAAAGGCAAAGCAGTGCCTATTACCAGTACTGAGCATATGTCCCCTCACATGTTGACTGCACTCTAGCTCACTTCCATTCATCTATGGGAGAGGGGATTCATTACTACCTGCAAAGTTAGTGACCCGGGTTCAAATACCACCCACTTCACATGATCCTGCATGAACAGAGTAGTAGTAGTAGTAAGCCTAACTGTCATTGCCTCTCAAGAGTGAGAGGTGTGCCTTAGCATATCATGGCACCACCTCCTTCCTTTTGGGCTCCTGAATGTTCATAGGTACATAGTTCATAGTTTAGTACTAAGCTAACTGCCCTTGTGAGCCATTTTAAGCCTAGCCAATTATCTCTTGTGAGACTCAAACCCTGCACCTTGGGTTTGTAAGGCAAACACCTTAGTCATTAAGCCATCCTCCCAAAGTTATTATGCAAGAAATGTATGCTTCAAGATAAGCCTCTGGCTTCCCAAGGAAATGACATCAGCAATCCATAGTGGAAGCAAATTTAATATTTTATAAGCATGTTGTCATTCAAAATTAAATTAATACATTTTAAAGGGACAACCTGTTCACTCAGGCCTGAGAACACGGCAAACTAGAAACTGCCAAAGGTACATCGAGTAGAGCAAGAACGTGATGAGGTAAAATCTCTGGTGTGGCAACATGGTAAAACTCCAATACTTTAATCAATGTAAAATGAAACAAGACTCAAAATAAAACAACTGTAAAAGCAGTACAAGAGCTATATATAATGATAAGCACTTTCAGCTATTCACCTTCTTCGGGTAGTAACTTCCTAGGGCTCTCTTTCATGAATTAAACCATTTTTTCCCAATCATCATATTTCTGACAACACCTCTAAATCAACCAGTCCTGTGTTGACCAATCATTAGGTGGGGAAAGAGCAAGCCTTCTAATCTCATCCAGTGATTAGTCATTTATTCTTAAATATGGGTTTCAACAGAACCATTGTGTTTAAGCCAGGAGGGCGATCAGCCCTCAAATTCACGATCCAGCCAGTTTCACATATTTCAGTATGATTATAGATGTCTCCCCTTCTATAATTAATAGAAATGCATTCAATAGCTTTAAAAATGAACTTATGCGTGGGATTAGAAACAATGGAAACAATATGGTTATCTAATGCATTCCTAGGATCTTTGTTTTTGATGTCCTTAGGTGTCTCAGGACTTTATCCTTTAAACGCTGATCAGTCTTCCCTGCATAAAACACAGAACGGTCACAGCAAGTGGCTAAATAGACTAAATGACCATTGTTTTTTCTCTCTCTTACCATGTATTAGTGTAACATCAGCATCCCATGTTCACAGTTCATCAAGAAGAGTGTCAGTGGGTAGATAAGGCTTTCAGGTGCATTAATCACTTGAGAAAACGCAATGATCTTAGCAACTAACAGAACTAAAATACATAAGAAATTCGAAGTTTTGAAACTTAAAAGTAGAACCATATGTATATATTTATATATATATATATATATATATATATATATATATATATATATATATATATATATATATATATATAAATATATAAAAACTTCCACGCACTGTACCTTCTTTTCCTTAGAGAAGAAGTCAATCAAGAAAGTGAGAGGCTACTTGCCACAAGAAAGTAAAGTTAAATCTGAGAAAAAATACTCTATAACAGTGCATCAATCAGACAGTGCTTTCAGATGTACTTGGATCTGTCCGTTGTATTACATTATATTAATTTTTAATAATATATATGGAGTGTTTGTGCAAGTCACTGCTCAAATAACAAACAGCTGATAATGTGAGAATGTGTAGTTACACATAGGATCATAGGATTATTGGATCATAGGAAGTTACTAAGCTATTGGCCCTGAGGCCCTGATAAGCCTAGCCAAGAATTTAGCCCGTGTTCTGACAAGTCAGCACCTGATGTCCCTGTCCAGCAGGGACACGGGTGGAATCCCAGGGATGTATTTTCTATTTCCCATCCAGTTATCCAGACTGAGCTTAAAAAGGGCTAAAGAGGTACTCTGCTTGACATGGAGAGGGAGTTTATTCCATAGATGGGGGAGTCTCTGGGACACAAATCTGTCCCGCCAGCAAGTCCTATTGATGTCACAGACCAGTTTGAGGCTGCATGTGTGGGTTACTAGAGTGGAGCTTGACTTGCGGATATGCAACAGTCCCATCAAGGCAGGTTCCGAGATCGCCTTGTATGCCAGACAGAGGTCACCTCTGAGGAGTCTGTATGAAACAGAGTAGAGGCATAGGGCTTTTAGCCTATCTGTGTAGGGTAGATTTTTGAGGCCCTGGATTATCCTGGTGAGGAACCTCTGTGGTATCTCCAGCTGCTGCATGTGCTTTACGAGGTACATGCAGAATGGGGGCATTGTACTCAATAATGGGCGTTATAAGGGAAGAATACAGGGACGTTATGACCTCCTTGTCCCTGGATGAGATACCCTTACTTATGAAGTGGGCCATGTAGAAAGCTTGCCGTACAATGGAAGCAACATGGTGGTCAAAACTCAGGTTGCTATCAATCTGGGTGCCCAAATCCCTCATGACTGACTGCGTGCTTAGAACGTTATTATTAATGTGATAATTTGTAGAGACATCGCTCTCCCCAAAGGAGATGGTGATGGATTTTTTTGTATTCAGCTTGAGGCCATGTTTCTGGCACCAGTCATTTGTTTGGGTGAGACCCTCTTGGAGGATGTCCACATCACTAGGGGAATTGATGACAGCTCCCATCTTGCAGTCATCTGCAAACTTGGTCAGCCATAGCCCACTGGTTTTGGCCTGTACCTCAGAAAAGTATATCCCAAATAACAGAGACCCCATGACCGAACCCTGGGGTATGCCACTCAATACAGGTCTACTGCTTGAGGTGGCTTCCCTTATTTTGACTAGGTGGGTTCTAGCAGTGAGCCAGTTGGCTACCCATCTGGTAACATATGGATTGATGCCTAGTTGAGAGAGTTTATCTATTATGCCCGAGTGGGGAATAGTGTCGAAAGCTTTGGCCAGGTCAAGGTAGGTAGTGTGCACTGTCTTCCCCTCATCCATGGCTTTGGTGACTGTCTCAAAAAGTCGACCAAATTTAAAAGACATGACCTCCCCATGATGAAGCCAAACCGTGTGGGATCAAGTGTTTGGAGGTTGCCAATGTCCTTGTTTATGAGGTCCATGATAATCCATTCCATGGCCTTGCAGATCAGGCTAGTTAGGCTTATGAGTCTATAATTTCCCAGATCAGTGGACGCTCCACCCTTGTGTAAAGGGATGACAGTGACTGTCCTCCACTCAGCTGGGACAAAACTGGTACTCAGACTTTGGTTGAATAGGGTGCGTAATAGTGCTGCAAGTTTCTGCCTGATTTCATGTAGAATGCAGCCTGGGATGTTATCAGGTCCCATGGAGGCTATATTTTTTGCCTTTGAGAGAGCAGTGATGACCTGATCCCTAGATATAAGGGTAAAGGGCAGGTACTGGGAATGTTCTGATTTACTGATGGGGGGGACAGAGGGGTGAGATTTTTACTGAATCTCTCAGCCAGCAAAGTTTGCTATATCTACGGCATTTGTATATGTGGTGTCCTTGACCATCAGTTCTGAACAGATCTGGGTGCTACCTTTGAAATTACGGACATATGTGAAGAAGGCCTTATGACTGTCTCTAGTAGATGTGGCCAATTTGGACTCGAAGTTTGCTTTGGAGGATTTCACTAGTGCTCTTATTTGCTTGTTTAGGCTAAGGAGAGATTGCTTTCAATTGGGCACCTGCTCCTTCTTCACCCTAGTCAGCATTTTTTTCTTCTGTTATAGAGTTTATTTATTGCAGATGTCCACCAGACAGGCTTACTTTTCCTTGCGGAGAATGATTTAGTTCTGTTAGGTATTCCTGATTCCATGCATCTATATAAATGTCCGTATAGTAATTTGGCATAGTTTTGGATACTGGTGTCAGTTCCAAGAGAGGGGGAGGGGGCTGTGAAGCTGTTTATACCATCCCTCAGGAGGCTGTAATCAGCTTTGGAGAATTTTTTTTGATTAACCCTAGCTGGGGGGGGGGGGGGCAGTTGAGGGAGATGGTGACTTCAAACGTGACTGCTTTATGGTCGGATCTTACAAGGGAGGATGATACTGCAGGGATGCTGCAGTGGCTACTCATGTTGGTTAATACAAGTCCAAGATATTATCACCTCTTGTGGGAGTATTGACTAGCTGATCCAAAGCATTTGCATTTTCAAAATCGAGGCATCTCTGGGTATTTGTGTTCTGGCAAGAGTAGTTCTTCCAGTCTATGTTTGGGTAGTTAAAGTCAACCAGGATCAGGGTAAAGGATTGAATTTTGATAGATTTGAAGAGGTCTAGATAGGCAGTTTGGGTATCTTAGGTCAGATTCAGGGGCTGGTAGCTAGCTATTATTTGTATAGGGGTCTTGTCAATAGTTAACAGCACCTGGAGTATCTACTATATGTCATACTGTTTGACCAGCCTGGAGGTGTGTATGCCTTTAATATATATTGAAACTCCATCTCCTTTGGCTTTACTACCCACAGTTTGGGGTCTGAATGTATGATAGGATGAGTAACCAGGTAAGGCTGGGGTGCTCTCCGCAGCTTTGAACCAGGTTTCTATGACTACACAGATGTCAGCATTTTCCAGGGTTAGGAATGCTTGCAATGAGTGCAGTTTCGTGTTTAGACTCCTTGCATTATGTGACAGAAAATGTCCCAGTATCTAACCATTTGATTCTGTTGAGATCATTTTTTTTCAAAACTGGAATTTATTGCTTATTCTGTATATTTATTCAAATGATGCAAAGCACAGTTTTTGGTATTATATCATATTCTCTTATTAGAGCAAACTCATATTGTGCTGGAAATACAACACTGTTCCAACACTTGTCTAACCAAATTAACTATAATAAAGTTAGTTCTTTACTTCTGTTCTGTTTGCATTATAAAGTTACTCCTTATTGCTAATTATAACATCTGCAAACTTCATAATGCTTGAAAGCGCATAATCTCTGCATATGCCTCTTTCACATTTGGAAAGAATAGTATTCATTTTTTTTTTAATATTAAAAAGGTCTTAATACAGAATCCCTCCCAACTTGACTACTATAAAATAATTCCGCAAAACAAATGTGTAAAATTTGATGGTCTGGATTCCTCTTTAACCATAAACTCAGTAATGGTGCCTCGAATATATCCCTTCTGTTAAAACCTTGGATTTCCTATGTATTCATGCCATCTTCTTCTTCTTCTTCTTCTTCTTCCTTTTTTTCCCGTTAGGTCGTGCCACAGCGGATCACCTTGTAACCTTCCACAGAAGGCACAATCCACCTACAGCATGTCTTTGGGATGTGGAACCTCTTGCTGTGAGGCAGCAATGCTAACCACTGCACCACCGTGGCCGCCCTTCCTATGTATTCATGCCATACAAATAAATAATTTTTTTTTTTACAAAAGTCAAACAACAAAAGGAAGAACAAGATATTTTTTAACACAGAAACTGGGATCTTTTCATTTCTAGTGGTCACTGACTATGAAAGTTAATAGTGTGGAATTAGATGAAACAGTAACATTTAAATATGAGTAAATCTATCTGATGATATTTTTAAAATATAATGATAATTCACGTATATACCATCTGCCAAAGTTAAAACAATACAGTGCCATGGAAAATATAAGAAAATATGCCATTCTTTTCAGACATTTCATTATAAAGTTAGAAAATTATAATTATGGATTTTGAAGAAAATTCAATGGATGTGATCATAACTATTTTTGCATTGCTAATTGTAATGTTTTATTAAGATAAATCAATGAAGTTTTCAGGTGTGATACTCTGAACCAATTCTTCATGCTTACATCTTTACATATTAAACTAAACTGACATAATCTTCAAAGAAAATGCAAGCATACATTTTTTACCATTAAGGAAAGGCAGGACACAGTGAATGGTTAATATGAATTTTTGCTTCTCATAACATCTGTAGTATGTTTAATTTTGGAAAAAAGTTCCAAATTCAATATGCAGAAATAATCAGCTACAATGCATATTAGCAATGTTATGAAAAAGATGTCATGGTGGAAGGAAGGAAGAAACAAAGAAAGTAAGAAAGAACACGAGAAAGAGAGAAAGAAAGAAATAAAGATAGAAAGAAAGAAAGAAAGAAAGAAAGAAAGAAAGAAAGAAAAAGAAAGAAAGGAAGGAGTGAAAATGGAACATGCAACAATTAAAAAGGAACTGCCACACATTAGGTGAACAAAATACCTAATAATGGAACAATAGGATGGTTCCTTCAAAAGTCTGACAAATACTTAGACTATTACTTTGTGAGTAACTACATGTTATGATAAATCAGGACATTTTTAATCTAATAAGAAATGTAATTTGTTGATGTAATAAATATTTATAGAAATACACTTCATATTTGGACTGGCAAATGAGGGATTGTAGAAGATTATTATCAGCTGTATACTAATGGCTGGCTAGAAATTATGTATTCTGAGTGCAAAATATTTGCAAAGCATTGAGAAAAGTAAATCAATATTTGAAAACAATGAATGAATTTAAGAAGACTGTCAAGGAATATTAGTGTTTTGGATAGTGACACAGACAGAAATCAAGAGAAAAGAACAGTTTGTTAGAGATGAATTTTGGCTTGCAGAGCAGTGACAGTGTTACATTAGGATATTAAGGAAGAATTGGTAGCTGGGAGATAGAGATGATTTAAAAAATACTATTTCATACACAGTGGATCTGCAGTCAGGAAAAATAACCCTCTAGCCCTGTATTTGGCTATTGCTTCTCATTACTTGATATTATAGAAAGCACTTGTGAAAGAATCGTGAATGCAATACTGCATGCTACTTCCCCATGCTCATATTTTTCAAAATTAATTTGCATGTAGGAATTAAGATGGCCTCTTCATGTTGCATTCTACTAGCCCTGGATGCTTTCCATTGACTCCTTTCATAGAAATAATAATATTAAGAAATAACACTCTGATATTATAAGAAAAGCAGATGACATTTTATTTTTCTAATAACCAACAATTCTGTTTTCCCATTTGCAAACAGGAAGCATTATTCCAAAACTGTTATATTGTCAGTTTGAAACAACACTGAACTAGAAGTCTGAACCTTTGACCTTTTATGGCCAATTGGAATAGGATGGGCTTATGTTATCTCAAGATTTTCTGATTATTTCAAAGATGTCACTTAATTTTAATGTAATGTTCATAACTTTTCTAAGAAATGGCAAACATTTTATTTTTTACATCAAATGTTCTTAAAACATTTTGAGCAGTTTAAGCTTTATCTTAAATATCAAATGTGTGATGAGTCTAGTAGTGCATGTTCAGTAAAACAGTATATGATAACACAAATGGCCTGGCAGAAAACACTGAATTGGCATTTAAGACAAGTTACAGAGTACATATACATGTACAGTTATTAAAAAAATCTGGGAACTCAAATTTCACCCCCCCACCAGTGTGAGGTATTACAAACCCTATACACCTGCTAATTTTACATCCTAACTCAAACTGTCATAACTTGGAAAAAAGAGATTACGTCAAGTTACAGTGATCATGGGTTTAGTATGTGCAAGTCCCCATTTTATTATTTTATTTATTCAGTCTAACTATTTCAGGACTTGCACATACAAGTACTGGAATTTAAAACGGTATCCCTTTCCTTTCCTTTTTGTCAACAAATGATTACAGCATAATACAGTGAATGAAACAACAACAGAGCACAATCAAGGTATCCTACAGAGTTGCAGTAACCACATGTAAACACGACAGTGACTCATAATTACATCATGTAAAATAAATGTTATTTTTGCCTATATTTAACTTTACTTCATGCTAAGTATTTGAAAATGGTTCTTGTGAAAGCATAATGATCCTTCTGTTGTATGTTGCTTCTCTTTGCAATTTTTCCAAAGCATCTGTACAAAAGAAATTGTTACCACTACCAGATAGCAATGTGTTATACAGTGCTTTAACATCCCCATGAAATGAACCAGATGATATTTGAACTCAAGTAAAATAAAGTTAAATGTTTCTCCTGCCTATATTTGGTTATTATGTCACAGTATCAAAAAACAACGTTCATCAAATAATTGGGGGCAAGATGCTGTTTGTTACTTCCTCATGATTACCTTTTTTCATAAGTGCATCTGTATGGTAGATTCAGTATAGTATCCAGATGCTAAGGTACTCTGCAATAATTTAATATCTAGAAGGAAACACTGCACTAAATGATATTTGTAACCATAGCAAAATAAAGTGAAATAATCCTCTCACCTACATTTGACTAGTACTACTCCCTCTTGAGTGTTGTGATTAGTACTTGTTAAATACTCAAGACCATAATGCTCTATGTTTTTTCCCCATGACCATCATTTTATCTTTTTTTTCAGCATACAGACATTAAACTGCTGCACATTGTCATTCAGACACTACGCTAAATGATAACTGTAATCATGGAAAATGAGCAGAAATATTTCTCTTGCTTCCACTAGGCTATTAATTTTTAGTATTAGACAAAGGTGCTTGTTGAAGACTAAGCATAATTTTTTTTCCCAAAATGGTATACATGACATAGAAATACAGCCTTCAGGTGTTAAGTTATTTCACAGTACTGTAAATACAGCCTCCAGGTGTTAAGTTATTTCACAGTACTGTAAATACAGCCTCAGGGTGTTAAGTTATTTCACAGTACTATAAATACAACATGCAAACATTAGAGCTAATGACATTTGTTTTGCAAAATAAAGTGAAATATTGATAAATATAAATTTTTCCAATATCTGAATATTATTTCTTTCTATCATAAATTTGAAAAAGCTGTCTGTGTAATGATCAAGACAATAATGCTGCATGATATCATTGCTGGAACCTGTGTCTAACAGAACTCTTTTCAAACTATCTGGAAATATACACAGCTAAGTAAATTTTTTGGTTCTTCGGAACTGTGTACTATAAATTATTGCTGTACTAATTTTATTCAGAGTTGTGCACTGTTATTTTTGATTCACTGTATAGTTTTTCAGATCTCTGCTGAAAGTGTTTTGTCCCATCTCTCCCTATTTTCTGCTGTGTCGTAAGTTGGTATAAATGTTTTTTACAGCTTGTGTCATCTGACTATCTGAAGGATTACTTGCATAATAATAGACCCTGTTAGTTAACAGCATGCATATCATTGCTGGAACCTGTGTCTAACCAAACTCTTTTCAAACTATCTAGAAATATACAGAGCTAAGTATATTTTTTGGTTATTCAGAATTGTGTACCGTAAATTATTGCTGGACTAATTTTATTCAGAGTTGTGCACTGTTATTTTTGATTCACTGCATAGTTTTTCAGATCTCTGCTGAAAGTGTTTTATCCCAACCACCCTCCCTATCTCTGGTTTGTTGTTTAGATTTGGTGGCTTTTGCAGTTGCCCGTCCCACTGTAGATTTGATCTGGGACACTCCCCCCAGTCCCATCTCTTTACCATATTCTACCTAATACACTCCTTCAGCACTTGTTTTTAGTCATTTTTAATTTAATTGCATTTTTTTAAACTGTGTTTGGTCTAATACTACTCAGTGTCCACACACCAAAGCGACCGGCCGGGCAACACCTCCTATCCTTTTCCTTAGCCAAAAAATGGAATTCTCTACCTCCATCTTTACGAATGACTGAAAACCCTAACAACTTCAAAACCCTACTCCATTCCCACTTGTTCTCTAATAGGAAGTGCAACTGCACTTTCCCCACCTAGCCTTCTACTCTCTACACTAATTGTATTTCCATACTACTCCTTCTTCCAACAACTTTGTTCCATGATTCTACTTATCTCTTACTGCTACCTTGTGTATATAATGTAAATATTGTAAATAGTTTGCACCCCCTTTTATCCCCTCCCTAACATTTACGCTTGGTCTTCCACTCTGCTCCAACAAGACTCAAATTCTATATAACCTTATTAACCATCCATGTTAATCTATGACCCATATGCTATGTAACCATTGTACCTCATACTGTCTCTGGTCTTCCACTCTGCCCTAACAAGACTCAAATTCTATATAACCTTATTAACCAACCATGTTAATATATGACTCATATGCTATGTAACCATTGTACCTCATACTGTCTCTGTATCACAATTTTACCTGTATTCATAAAACTTAATGTTTTCTGTTCTATCTTAATGTACCCATATCTTTGAATCTTAATTTTAATTTTACCTGTTTTTTTAACTTTACTATGTAATGTGGAGCTTTTCTCCCTGGGCCTCTACTGAAAACGGGCTCCTGAGCCCAGTGGACCTTCCCGGTTATCAAACTGAAATAAATAAATAAATAAATAATATTGCTACATACTCAAGTGTGCTAGCTTGCACTGCATTTGAATTGTTTTTACTGCTGTTTTAGATACTTTTCTGTAAAAAAAAAAGCAAACAAAAATCTGTAAGCCTGTTTCCTACCTTTCCTGTAACTAGTTTATTCCAGTTACATATCTGCTGTATCCAGGACTGTATGTAAGCTTCTGAGCCCTCCAAGCCTTTTTGTGCTGGAGGGAAGCCTTCTAGCTTATCAGTGGGAGTGGTAATCACTAGGTAACCTGTCTACCACATAAGGAGTGGTTCTGGCCCAGAAATTGTAGTTACTGGCCGTCTGGGAAATCTTTTCCATCTCTCTCAAATTTCTGATTTGAAAGCCTGCATTTGCACTTGTTTCTTTCCTGTAACTAGTCTAGTGCAGATACAGATTCTTAGTTTTAGCACTTGAATTTGCTTATTCGTTCTCAGCACTTGTTCAGAACTTGTTGTAAGCACTAAATAAGCTACAATTACTATAGCACTAAACCGTCCTCACTACCAAGAGGAAAACAGTTTTTGCACTTACTTTTCTCACTTGCTTAGAGAAAAACTGCTCTTGTACTCACTTTCCTCACTTATCTAGCGGAAAATAGTTTTTTATTCAGGCATGTTCAAGGGTCAGCTCCCAGTGTTCTCTCCTGTCTACCTGATGAATCTGGGCATCTTGGGGCAATGAAGAAATTGCCTCATGTACACAGACAACCCTCTCCTCCTACCACCCAACACTACAACCTGTGAGACATGAACTTATCTAGCCAAACTGGAGGCAAAGCTCTCTCCAACCAAGACCAAACTTGACATTCAAGAGGAGAAGATAAACACTTGCACCACACCACACTTATCACATAGTCTCACTAAATCTACACCACCAAAATCCACACATAGAAACACAAAAACATTCATGGAGGCTCTCATTAATAATCTGCCCAAGTAAGAGAGACCTCCAAAGAAGAAACACAAGCAACTTCCACCCCCCAACACAACCCAAATGACACATAGCCCACAGACTCAGTGTGCCACTCAACCACAGCCAATAAGGCAAAACAACGTATACAACACACTAGTCATAGGTGACTCTATAGTCAGGCACACTGATGTCCCACTCACCAAGCTAAACAAGGAGAAGGTTACTGCCAGCTGCCTGTCGGGTGCCAGGATCTGCCACATAACCCACACACTCAAGTCACTCCACATCAAGTACAAATATGACTCTATCATTGTCCATGTTGGTGTGAATGACCTGAGATGTACCTCCCTGGACTACATTAAAAGAGACATGGAAGAGCTCTCCAATCTTGTAGCCCAGGCAGATATGACCCTAGCTCTGAGTAGCATTTTGCCATCGCCCAGAATGATACCGCAGTACAAGGGCAAAATGATTGACTTCAACAATTGGCTGATCTTCTGGTGTCATTCTAGGGGGATCCAGTATCTGTCTGCTTGGGATGACATGGTCGACAGACCATGATGCTTTGCCAGAGATGGCCTGCACCTGTTGACCCTAGGATTCCAGATACTGGCTAAGGCTCTTGCCACCCCTATAGTGCCTTTTTTAGGCAAGGTTTATGACAAATTCTCCACTGTAACAGGAACAGGCAAGTAAAAACTGAGGGTAATGCTACTCAATGCTAGAAGTCTAAATCTCAAAATGCATTCATTTGAGGCACTCCTTAAAATGGAGAACATTGATATCTGTGCAGTGACTGAGACCTGGTTCAAGGCTCCAGATAGCACCCCTGCACTACCAGGCTATAACTCATACCACACTTTTCGGCCATGTAACCTGGACCGGAACACCAAAAGCAGAGGTGTGTCCATATACATTAAGGATATCCACACCTCCAGGCTAGTTGCTCAACATAATGCATCCGAGGTTATCCAAGTGCAACTAACTCTGGGCTAAACTGCAATCCAAATTGTAGCTTGCTGCAGAAACCCCACCATGCCCCAAGATTCCCACTCCTCTTTTCTTGATGTACTGGAAAATATTAGGGTTCAACCAAACACCCTAATAATTGGCAATTTCAACTACCCCACCATTAACTGGGAAAACTGCTCATGTACCAACCCCTTCACAAAACTCTTTCTGGAATTCATAAACTCCAATGCCTTGGATCAACTAATCCACACCCCCACCGGGGACAACAATATCCTAGACCTATACATTTCCAACATGAGTGACTGGTGTTCCACAGCTGAAGTCAACTCCTCGTTGGTCTGATCTGACCATAAGCTAATTACCCTTGATATCCACATCCCGCCCCCACCCCCCATTAAGGAAACCACAGTAAAAAATTTCTCCAAAGCTAACTTCATGCTTCTTAAGACACAAGTGGTGAACTTCATGACACCCATGCAGATGGACAATATAGTTACAACTGCTGAATCCTACACAAATGCACTCTATAAGCACTTACATGAATGCATGGATCGTGCTATCCCAAACAGAACCAAGACGCTATCCTCCAAAAAAAGGAAGCCAATCTGGTGGTCCTCTGCCATAAACAAACTGTACAACAGAAAGAAGAAATTGTTGCAAAAGAGAGTAAAATCCCATGAGTGGAGGAGCTCCCTGGTCAGTCTCAGTAAGAAGCTGAGATCCCTTATAAGATCCTCCAAAGCTAGCTATGAAAGCAAAATCACCACTGATTCTAAGGACAACCACAAAGCATTCTATAGCTATGTCAAGAATCTCATTGGCAACACCCAGATCTGCTCTGAATTACAGCATGAAAATTACAGAACCAACTGATATTGCCAACATCCTGGCAAATAGGTTCAGTGCTAACTTTACCCCCCCCCCTCACCCCCTAAAGGGACCATATCTATACAGGAAGAATGCAGAGTCCCTGTAATCACAACTATGCAGGTAAAAGCTGCATTCTCTAAAGCCAAAAACACAGCATCCATGTGACTGGACGACATCCCAGGCTGCATTTTACACGAACTTCAGAATGAACTGGCTCCAGACCTAAGCACCATGTTCAATCATAGCCTCACATCAGGCTTTGTGCCCACTGAATGGCGTACAGCAACAGCTATCCCACTCCATAAAGGGAGAGCCTCCACTGATCCCAGGAACTATCGCCCTATTAGCCTGATGAGCCTGGTCTGCAAGGCCATGGAACTTATCATCATGGAACTCATAAACAAAGACATTGGTAACCTCCAAACTCTGGATCCCACCCAGTTCAGGTTTGTGAAAGGCAGATCATGCCTCCTGAACCTGATCAACTTCTTTGAGGCAGTCACCAAAGCCGTAGATGAGGGTAAGGTGGTTCACACAGCCTATCTTGACCTCGGCAAGGCTTTTGACACCATCCCCCATTCTGGAATTATAGTTAAACTCACTAAACAAGGTATAAATCCCTATATCACAAGATGGGTTGCCAACTGGCTCATTGACATAACCCACACTGTAAAAGTTGCACACTCCATATCTGACCTCAAACCAGTGACAAGTGGAGTACCACAGGATTCAGTCCTGGGACCTCTCCTGTTTGGTATCTACTTCTCTGAAGTACAGGTTAACACACAAAGCCTCTGCCTAATGAAGTTCGCAGATGACTGCAAACTAGGAACCATAGTCGAGTCCCAAATGATGTGGAAATCCTACAAAAGGGCCTCGCTGAGACAGATGCCTGGTGTCAGAACCATGGCCTCAAGCTCAATGCCAAAAAGTGCATTGCCATCCCCTTTGGTAAAAACTCTGTACCCATGAACTACTATACAGACAGCAGTCTACTTAACACCGAATGTGTGATAAGAGACCTTGGGACCCAGGTGGACAGTAGTCTGTCCTTTGATAGTCACATTGCCACAGTAGTCAGGAAGTCCTTCTACATGGCACACCTCATCATAAAAGGGTTCTCATCCAGGAAAAAAGAGGTCATTGTTCCCCTCTACTCGACACTCATTAGACCCATTATAGAGTACAATGCCCATTTTGGAATGTACCTCACAAGACATCTGCAGCAGCTGGAAAGGCCACAGAAGTACCTCACAAAAAGGATTACTGGCCTCAAACAGATGCCCTACACTGACCATCTCAAAAAACTCCAGCTTTACTCCGTAGCATATCGCCTACTCTGAGGTGATCTCTGCCTAACATATAAAGCTATGCCAAACCCAGAGCTGTCGGACATGCTACACCTAAAGAAATCCCAATTCCTTAGAGCTACATAGTCTAGGGACCTAAACCTTGTCACCACAATAAACAGGACATGCTGGAGGGATAGATTCTTGTCCCAGAGACTTTCCATACTCTGGAACAGGCTACCCATCTATGTCAAGCAAAGTTCTTCATTAGCACTCTTCAAGAAAAATCTTGACGAGTGGATGGGAAATAGGAAATATACCCTAGGGATCACTTCTGTATCTCTGCTCGACAGTGGCACAGGAAAATAACTTTCTTGGGTGGCATAAGCCAGGGAACCTTGTTGGCTACGCTTGCATAGGCCTTCGGGCTGATAGCCTAGTACCTACCTATGAACCTATGAACCTATGACTATCTTCTTTCTGCAGTAAAACATTTTTTATTAAAATACGAACTCCTGCACATGTATATGTGAGCTGCTACAGCCACATGTGACTACATCATCAAATAATACTTGCAGCCAAATAAAATTGAGAGAAATATTATTAGTGACTATATTTGGCTATCACTCTTCAATACTGGTATCAGAGAATAACCTCTATCAAAGAATCAAGACCATACAACTGTGTATTGTTACTCTGTGATCATCTTTGTCATAAGTGCATTTGCATCATATAATTAATACAGTATGCTGATGTTAATGCAGTCCAAAGTACAGTCACATCCACATGCAAATGCTATGCTAGCTGATACTTGCATAATTTAAAATAATGTAAAGTATTCATATTGCCTATATTTATTAGTTATCACTATCAGTTACAGGAAAATGACTTATTATCAGAGAATCAAGACCCACAACGTTGTGTCACTTTCTACAGAATGATCTTTTTTGCAAGCATTTACATTTAATAGAATTAATACAGCCTCATATGTTAAGGTGTTCCACAGTACTCTGATGTCCAAATGCTAATACTGCCCTAAATAATCTATATAATCATGTAAACTAAACTGAAATGTACCTTTTGCCAACTCCTACACAAAAGTAGCTGAGCTGCTACAGCCACATGCATTTGAAACTATGCACAATAAAGTAAAAGATTATGCTTACCTGTATTTGGCTATTACTTCCCATTGTTACTCATCAGACAGCATGCCAATGAGTCAGGATCACATTGCTGCATATTGCTTCCCCATTATCATCTTTTCTTCACAAGCATTTTTGTATGGTAGAATGAATGCAACATCTACATGCATTTTACTGGCTCACAGTGCTGTACTTTATGTGAAAGAATGAATAAGGCATTCAACTATGCAGAGATTAGCAACACAGGGCAGTCAAAGTTAACTAGTTTTGCATAATTCAATGCAAAAAATAAATGCTATAAGGAAACGGCATGCTGCACCTGGCTCAAAATGTTATATTGATTTCAGTAGTGTACCTTTGGTTGAATTAATACATTTGCCAAATCCTACAGTCTTTTCTTGAAAATGATTATAGGAGACAATTGTGTATACCTTCTGAATACCGGTCACTTTTTAGTGTCCTTAAGGGGTCATCTGTATATATCCCATCGGCCCCTGCTACTGCAGGTTGACAGTATCACACAATAAAGGCTCTAGCCTGAGTGGGTCTGTGTGACTGTTGTATTTATTTATTTATTTATTTATTTATTTATTTATTTTATTTATTGACATTTGATTGCCAGAAAAGTCCATCTGGCTATGAGCCCGTTTTCATTGGAAGACCAGACAGAAAAGCTCCAACATATCGCAAAACATTTTAAGAATAATAATTTTACAGTATTTTTAAAAATAATGCAAAAACAAATACAGTTTAAATAATTATACCAAATCAGGCATAATATGAAAACATTGGTTAAGAATACATACAAGTTATATGACAATAATTTAATCTTTAGAGACATTTTAGCAGGTTTATAGAGAAACTAAAGGTAAGTTAGTATAATACAAAGAGGAATTGCAACACAAAGTGATAGTAAATCGGGCTTATGGTATATTTAGAGAGAAAACCAGGGGATAGAAATTGATAGAAGTAAGAAAGTCAGGGAAGAAGGGAGAGTAAGGAGATGTAAGGTATGAATAGGTATTTGTCCATATCTTGGGATATAGTTTATTTATTTATTTATTTATTTTTATTTAACATTTGTTGACCGGGAATGTCCAACTAGGTTCCACAGAGCCTGTTTTCAGCGGAGGCCCGGGGAGAAATGCTCCAGCTGCATGTCTTTGGAATGTTTATCCTGGTGTTGAGCAAGAACAGAGCCAACTTTTGCTAGGAAGTCTTTCAGAATGGTTTTGAAAACTGGGAGGAAGGGTAGTGGCCTGATGGATAGAGATAAGGAGTTCCAGGCCTTAACAACATAGTACAAACACAGACAATGTTCAGCAGTTTTGATAGGTTTGTGGACAGAGAGGGTTTTTTTGTCATTGGATTGTAATGCTAGACTAGGAACATAGTTGTGCAGAATGTTATTTAGCACTGGACAAGCAGATGGATTCTGGATAATTTTATACGTGGTAAGAAGCTGTTTATATGTTAGATGATAAGATAGTTCTAACTAATTTAGGCTTATTAGTTCTATACAGTGGTGGACTGCGGTGGTGGTGCTGCGGTAGCGTTGTCACCTCACAGTAAGACATTGTCCTGTTCCATTCTCAGCTAGAGTGTCTTCTGTGTGGAGGCATGCATGAATGGGCGTACCTTCGTTGAAGGTTGTGCGTCAGAGCTGGCAACTCGGCACGTAAAAATCTACTGCCAATCATTAGCGGACCGGAGTTCCTCTGTGGTGACCCCTAACCAGGAAATGCCGAAAGACCCAACAAGTTCTATACAGTGGTGGATTCTGAAAGGGGTCTTTCCTGCAAATTTAGCAACTTTGTTAACAGCATTGTTCAAGTTTTGATTTTTGATTTTATCCTTTGGTTTGGATGTTGTTTGGGATATTTTACAGGCATCTTTATGTTTATGGACATCAGGGTTGATTTTAAGCCCAGTGTTTCTAAACCATAGCCAAACAACTCACTTACACTGTAGTGAAGACGTCATAAA
Source organism: Protopterus annectens (assembly GCF_019279795.1). Taxonomy (NCBI): domain Eukaryota; kingdom Metazoa; phylum Chordata; order Ceratodontiformes; family Protopteridae; genus Protopterus; species Protopterus annectens. Next base: position 324,996,350 of record NC_056745.1, on the reverse strand, counting down.
AAAGCCAAAAAACATGCATGTCTACTGTAAGTGGGGTTTTGCTTTATTGGTCTAACTATAGCTGCAAAGACGTAAAAAGTTAAACGTCATGGGCATTCAGAATCCATGCAACTGAAACACTGGCATGTTCTAAGGGGCCATTTGCATATATCCCATGGTCTCCAACCTAGGAGGCTTAAGGTATTATACAGTGAAAAGTCTAGCTTAGCTGTGTCTTTCTTGCAGATTTTACTGAATGCTGTGTCTGTGTGACCATTTTTTACCTTTTGTTTGTATGTATGTATATGTATATATATATATATATATATATATATATATATATATATATATATATATATATAGTTGCAATTGGTTTGATCATCATATGCTTTCATTAAGCAGACATTTTATCCTGCATGTGTTTTGCTGAAACAGGTAAATGGGATGTGTAGTATGTGTGTGTGTGCGTGTGTGTGTGTGTGTGTGTGTGTGTGTGTGTGTGTGTGTGTGTGTGTGTGTGTGTGTGTGTGTGTGTGTGTGTGAGCTTGCAAATGTGTGTGTGGGGGGGTTAGTTAAGTGGATGGTTTAAGTGTGTGTGACCGTGAATGTTTAGCTTTTGGGTTTGGGTTTGGTTAAGGGATAGATTTAGTGTGTGTGTGTGTGTGTGTGTGTGTGTGTGTGTGTGTGTGTGTGTGTGTGTGTGTGTAGTGAGTGTCTGTGCTGTCTTGTGTAGCGGAAGTGCTTTGGGAATTGTTTTTTTAATTTACATGCAATGTAGGGTTATAGCAGGGTTAGGGTTAGCACGCATTACTAAGGTGGAACACTTTGCAATACATCCGCATGTGGACATTATCAACCTTTTTCCCTGCACCTCCAACACTCTGGATTCTAATGGGAAATTAAAACTTTTGATTAGCTTGAGTAAATAATTACACAATGATAAGATTGCTTGTATAGCAACAAATAGTATATAGTCATGTTCTCTTACCGGTAATTTAGTATAAGGTGCATCCGTTCAAATGAGGTTTTATATAGTTCTTTTAGTCCCTATAATTGTGAAAACAAGTCAGAAAAGTCTGTTTAAATGCACAATTTGGAAACTAAAATGACTACTGAACTCCCCTCTATTTGAGACTGTTTGTCCTAAAGTCTTGATGATAAAGTTAACTATGATAAAATGGTCTCCAAACTCTGACATAATGTTTGAAAAAGAATGATCCAGCATTATTAAGACAACTAATTCTGATACTCAGTTAAAAAAGAGAATCTGCCACAGGGGCAATGCATGACATAAATAAAAAAATCCAACAGTTGAACCTATGATGTAAAACTGAATTTGTGAAAGATCCATGCCCTGTAGAATAGTTTAAAGTAAAGTCTGTGCTTGAATGCATCAGGCTATTTACAAAACATAGGAAAACATCCTAGTCTGTCAGGCCTATAGGAATCTAAAGTAGATGTCCTTCTGCATGTGAACATTATCTCCGAGTTAAACAAAGTAATTGACAATCATTGCTGTGAAGTTGTAACAAATCTTATATAGAGTGAATAATCTGCACAAACTGAAAAATAACAAAAAATGGTCTACATCAATTAGAGGAGAATGACAATGGTTGGTATTTCCATTGTCCTGGATGATAGACAACATTCAGCAAGAAGGCAAAGGCAAGAATGTGACAAATGGTTCAGCACAAGATTTCTCCCAATGAACCACTGAATAGCTATTGGGAATATTAGGGACCATGTGTATTCTGGATAGTATTCTAGATCCACTAAATATTACATGAAAAGGCAGGATAAATATATCTTGAAACATCTTGAAAACCTATTGAAAAGAGTAGGGGTCTTTTAATTAATACAACATAAACTAAACATTATTTACATATTTACAAAATATACATATTTACAGGTACATGTCTGCACATTCCTATACGCCATTATCATTATTACCCTTCCATGACTGACCCCCACTCCTTCTTCTGCAACCATAATCTAATTTTTTGCAAAATATATTAGCCAAAATACTTTTCCCATTAAACAAAATTTCATTCAATCTTCAATTCCAAGTAACTCACATTACACAAATGAAATTCTTATCTATCTTTCTCACATATTCTTTCTTCTTTTTTTATAATATCCATACAAAATCATATTTATATCTATATTGTTCATGTCATTAATATTCTCAAAAAGTTTTTCTTCACACAACTTTCTCCAGAGTGTAATCACTATTTTTCATTTAAAAAAGCATGCTCTGTTGTCTCTTCCTCCCCGTAAAATAAGCATACTCTTTTAACATTCTTTTTTGATGGCAAATTTCCCTTTACTGGTAACTTGATTTATGACCAATCTCCATAGGAAATCTAAGTACACCAATTTTTACTTACTTTAATGGCTTTTATCACTTCTTCTAGTAAATTTTCCCAAAGATTTACAAATTGTTTCATTACATTATTATATATTATACTACATCCTTCTACTCTGTGTCATCAATTTTCATTTTCCATGTTAGTACTTTTTCTTGATAATTTTTACTTTTTTTCATTTATATAATATTTATCTCCTTTTCTCATTCTCATCATTGCTCCAAGCATTTTGTGTTTGTATTTAAATATTTTCACTATTAATGTCTCATTCTCTTTATTTACCCACTTTTACCACTCTATACAAGTTGAAAGAAGCAGAATAAACAAGCAGGTTTAATAACTCCAACCCCCCCCCCCATCATCACTCATATAGAACACACAACAAGAAGTCCCTAAAAAGGGTGCTGTGTTATGGTGGGAGAAGAGAGATGTCTGGGACTGAGAGGAGAGGGACAATCCCATGTGGTAGGTATAATTTCTGCTCATATATAGATAGTAATATTTTTTTTAGACATCCTGTTACTGGCCATAAATTTACATTCAATGTAACAGCAGATTGTTCAACTAATAATGTAGTAGATATGATATGCTGCATATCATGCCCTTCATTTTATATTGGGAAGACGAATAGAACATTACGAGAGAGGATCAGAGAGCATGCTGCAGCTGTAAGGAAACTGGAAGTCAAAAATGCATTAGCGAAACATGTAGCTGAAGAGGGCCTCACACATTCTTTTAAGTTTGGGGTACATGAATGTTTAATTGAGGGACAATGTATGAGAGACTTTAGGAACATAACTGAGCAGCATGAGATTAGATAGATAATTAAATTGCATGCTAACAAACACCCTGGCCTTAATGGAAGGGTGTCTTTAGGACCTTTCCTCAAAGCCTGGAACTTGTTTAAATGAATCTTAATTGCTTGTTTTGTTGAATTGGTTTTATCATGCGACTTGATTTAGTTAATGTGAGAGGGTAAAAATATTTTTTGTTGCAACTGTGTGTTGTTAACGGTCTGAAGAAGTGCTCTATTGCATATGAAAGCGCTTACCAAATTAAACTACTTTTTATGCTTTTAACGTCTGCCGTGAATGGTCTGGTGTGCTGTTTTTAGTCTTCATTTTTATATATTGTACATTCCTTTTTACATTTCTTCATTGTATGACATTTTCCCTGCATTGCTTCCATCTTATTTTTGTACACTTATTTGTCAAATGATCGAATTCCCACAAAAAAAAGTTTTCGGCTGACCCATGTTCCTAATTGTTCCCCTGTTACCATCTATATATATAAACCACTTAAAATGTCTTATGACATCTTTTTCATATTTTAAAATAACATCCACTTCTGAACCCCCATTCCAAATATCCTTCTTATCTTTAACTTTCACAATATCAGAAATTGAATAACACATAAATGAAAATGAATTTTTAACATCTTTTAATGCAATTTCATCAGTACAAAAGTGAACAGTGAGCACACACAATTTTTTTAATCAAGTCCCATGCCCTGAAAATCTAAACTCATTCTATGGGTAGCAGTCTTTCTTTTTTCACAATTAAACAAAAATCTTTCAATTAAGTTTTTAGGATCAAATGTAAAGTCATAAAATGTCTCTTTCCCCTAATGAGTAAAGGATCTAATATATTTTGCTCCAAAACCCAAAGGTAAAACTAGATGATCCCACACAAAATATCTCTCTATTAGTTCTTCTTTTTTCTTTCTTATTTGAACAACAAGCCTCTTTTTTTACTTTTACATTAGCTTTTTTCTTCCATCTGGATCAGCATATGATTTTCCAGATTGCATTCCACCTGTAACATTATGCCCATTGAACTCACAGCTCATTTCCTTTCTTCCCAACTCACTGTCCATTCCAAAACCTTTTCCATCATATCTGACCACAACATCTCAGACTGTTCTCCAGGAACACCTTTGTTCAATAAACCAACCAATTTTTCATAAGGCAAACATCCAGAAGCAATTTCAGTTACAGCAACTACTTCAAAATCATGTGGTTTAAAATCAGCTAGACATTGACTATTTCTACTATCCTCTCACTTTCTAACAGTTTTCTGTCTGAGTGACAAAACCAGAATGCCATCACCAACAGAACAACTATCTTATCTTCTTCCTGCCAGGAGAGGAAGCAGGAAGTGCAGCAGAAAAAAGTTACCCCTCACAATGAAAAGAGTAGAAGACGCTTCCTGATGCCTGCCAAATTTCCCCTCAAAGTATAAATGAGACCTTCGCTAAAAGCAGGCTAATAGCCTAGTGGGACTAATCCATACAAGAAAGGATATATAAATAAATAAAGCTAAGCCAGTGCTTCTAAAATGGTGAATCTATCCTCCATGGTGAAGACAAAGGCTTTTTCTGGGGAAATCCAAACAATTCTATGTAAAACGTTCAGAATTATTTTTTGTGGAATCAGGCTAAAAGGAAACACTAATTCATGAACCTCTATCTACTGAAAATCCATAGTAAAAGAATAATGTACTAAATTAAATGCTGACAATTGTGTTTGTATGTGTTTTGTGTTTGTGAGTCAGTCTGATACTGTAAAAGCAGTGTATTCAATTTTCTCTTATATAAGAAGGCCCAGAGTACCTTGTTACAGCTAAAAGAGGCTATAGACTTTTCAGAAGCCTAAAGAAGGGTCACTGTGACAGAGTGCGAGCCTCTATGATCTAAACATTGCATGTAGGTATTCATATAAAGGAGAATATCACATGACTGATGCACAGTCCCTACCATATCTGGTTCAGATAATGTTTGTCTGTAACACCTTTGCCCAGTAAGGGCATGACATTTGTGTGTAGGTTCTTTAGTAGCTCTTCACTCTCCCAGATAGTGAACTTTTCAAAATGTTGCCTCCTTTGGGTGACCATGCCAGTACCTGTATACATAATGGCAGTGCACTCTGACATTGAGCGTGTATTCTATGTGTACATGAGCATGACCACAGCCTATCACCTTAATGTATATGATTAACAGTTATGGTTACTGTTAGTTTCATGCACAGCTTCACCCTGCATTTAGGTAATGAACCTCAACCTCTACATATGTATTTGGAAACCACACACCTTTACTTTATGTAAGCCTCACAGTTTCTTATATTAACAGCTTTGACCCCCCCCCCCCACAAATACACAGACAGACAGTGCTGTGCCACATCAGCATCATGGGGTTACAGTTAAACAGCATCATGACATCTATAGCACCCTATCTGGCACCTACCACATGGTTTGCAGTTACTGAGGTATTTAAATCTGCGAAACTCTACATATTGAGAGGTTTTACTTAAATCCCTGTATATCATAGTTGCAAGATTGCAAGTGGTGTTGTATAAAATTGTGTCAATACTTCACATAATGCTAACAGGAGGCAATTAGTGTGATGGTTATGTTAATGAAGCCAGATATTACCACTGTCTGTGAAATTATACCTGTACTCAATACATTACTTATACATGTTGGCGTGTGACATGCACATCTTAGTGATCAAGAAGCATGTGACTTGTATGCTTGTGCATACAGCATTGTGTACACTCATAATACTATGGTGCAGCACTACATTGTGTGACATATGATTCACAAATGAGTATCTGTGAGCTCAGGTCCAAAGTGGCCCTGGCTACATTAACAATTGGAAAATGTAGATCTCCTGCATAATGTGTCAGGGAAAGCAGGATTTTTTTAATATTCTTGCCCATCCATTTCAAGTAGCACCTTTTGGGATAATTTGATGGTCCTTTAAAGAAGGATGACACCTGGAATGAACTGGGCCTGGTGTTGAATGATGTCACTTGCATTACCTCTACTGAAGAACAATACTATCATTTTTATGATGTCGTGAGGAGACACCACCCAACCATTCCACCAATGGGAGGCAGAGGTTTAGGAGCATGAGTCATGATATACTATAAGCATTTTATTGGAGGGGGGACAATGCCATTGTCTTGTACTATATATAGTTTTATAGATACATACTTAACAGCACATACATTGTACTGAACCTGCAGAGGAGCACCAGATGAATATAATAGGGCTCTGCAGAAGATGGTAATGCCTCTCCCAGTAGCAGGGTGTGTATGACTTCTGTGTCATTCCACTGTATAACTCTGATTATGTTTATAGAAAAATGTATGCAATGCTTTCTTCCCACTGTGTCTCCCTTATGCAGTTTCACTTGTGGAAGAGGAGAAGGAGAGCCTGAAGTCACTTTCATCTCTGCTAGCCACTGCCTCTTGTGCTGGGTCAGCAATCACCACCAGGCCTTCTTTTCAGTGAGGAGATGATAGCCCTCCTGCAGGAGGTGACTTAAAGGGATCACTGTTAACCTCTATGTCTGCCTTCACAGATGTTGGTGATAGCTTCTTTCCTGAAGGTAGACTGCAAGAGTCTCCAGTTTTCTCACGTTATCACCTGTGGAAGTTGGTCATTGCTGCAGTGCACCAGCAACTAGATGTCCACCTTAGCATTCTGAAATGCTTTCTGACATGATTGCTGGAGTTAACACAACCAACAGACCCTGTCCATCAGACATACAGGAGAACAACCAGGCCATAACATTGACCACCAGCCAGCCTCAAATCAAACCATGCCAGGAGTCCACATTTCCCTTTCTAGCATGTTCCTTTCCTATACATCATTCTTCATTCCTCATTCCTTCATTCCTTATTTGTTGTCCAATCCTCTCCATTACCAGTTGTGTAGCCTCGTTATGTATGTGTCCATCCACTGTTGTCCCCATATTTTATGTGTGCATCACCCTGTCTGTCTAGCTGTCTGTCTATGTCTGGGTTCTATGTTTGTCTGTGTTTGTCTGTCTGCTTCTGCTTCCCTCCTTGCTCTCAATATCCCATCCACAGCTATCCCTCAGTGTCTTCCCCACCTACCCTATTTTTGTTAAACTTACAAAAGGGGATCTGATCTCTCTCCACAAAACACAGTATTACCCTTCCTTCCTCCCCCACTGTTTATGCCTTATTGTTACTCTTCTATGTTCACCTCTGCTTTCTGTTTTTCCCTTCCTTCTTTCCTATCTACAGGATTTCATCCCCATTTATACTGTAAATAGAGTTGCCATTTTGCTGTACATACCCACATTGCCCTGTCTTTTGGTTTCTGTATTAATTTGTGCTGCCTTAATGTGGCTGGTAGATGCTAGCTGCAGCTATATGCCACTGCATAACATGCAAGAGTGAACATTGCCTTGTTTGCACTATCCTACCTTAGCTGTGACAGCCCTCACACCAGCCATGCACACTGTTGTAGACCTGGTACTGCAGTCTGGTAGCAAAGCACTGCATATCCCATTACTGTTATGCTTCTATTTTCTTATGTGGTCCTTTGTTCAGTATACATATGCTGTCACCTGACTACTACATCTCTGATAGCTGTCCTGCACTTCACTCACAGAGTGACTTCTCAAACATTAGCACTCCGTAAGCATGCAGCTCTTGGGTATAAATCCTAGGCAATATGTGCATTTAGCGTGTGTGTGTGTGTGTGTGTGTGTGTGTGTGTGTGTGTGTGTGTGTGCATTTGTAAGCATTAATAACAGACTGCAAGTCCTGAATCACAAGCTTATTTTAATATAGCTTCAGAGTTTTAGATTGTGACAAATGTATATGCCATTCACACAGATGACTTGTTGAAGTGAATGTCTATGAAAAATTGAGATTCCAAAATGGAATTTGCAAAATCCTTTATTATGGCTCAAAATTTAACCACACAAACTAACTACTGGAAATGAAGTTACCACAAAGATCAAAAGAACAAATAACCAGCAGAAGTAGGAATTCAAAAAAATCCTCGAATGTTGTTAGATTCAACAATAATAAATAAAACACAAATGCCACAAGCCAGTGTTTTGTGTTGCACTAACATGTCTTTAAGTGATGGCATTTGATACTTCTTATGAGTAAATCTGAAGGAATTCTTTGACATTTCAGTAGCTTACAGCATACAGTCAGAGACCAAGAAGCAGTGTGGCTGATATAAACTGTACATTTTTGTGGTGGAAGCAGACAGAAGGATTGTTTCTGCAAAGAGGAATGCAGCACAGTATAGCAGTAGTCATTACAAAGAAGGGTCTGTTTATAGGAACTTTTGTAACGGGTATACTTCATTTTGTGTGTCATATATCTGGTTTGTCACTCATGATATTTTAAATCTATAAACCAACATTTATGATATTTCCATGTGGTAAAATATTTTAGCTTCTCTGCACATGGAATTTTGCAATATTTTCTTTAATTTAATCAACATAAATAGATATTCCAATAATCTGCTTGCTGTCAGTTCTCATGCTGACAGCTTATAATGACCTTACAGAAGTTACGTGCAGGTCGTGTAGCTTGGTATACGCTCAAGCTATCAGCTAAAAGAAGACCCACCAGTAATAATGTTTGCATGTGCACTGCTATTAGTAGTAACCCTTTCAGGTGCGTTCACGCATATTACAGCTTAGTGCAATGCTGTCCATTTTGCATCTTACTAATTGATTTTTAAATAACTGGATGTTATCGATTAATGAAAATCATTCAGCAATATAATAAAGAGATCATAATGCTAGTATAACAAACTTAATGAGGCACAAACCAAACAGCTATTTATATATATATATATATATATATATATATATATATATATATATATATATATATATATATATATATATATATATATATATATCAATTAACATTATATCTAAAATATCATACAAATGACTCCCAGAAATCTACAGCTGAGCTCAGTTTTGCAACAGATTTATGCATAATTATGTGTCTAAGTCACTTAAACAACAAATTATAAATTAAAACATGATAACCCAGACATGCATTCCATGCTTGTTACTGCTGCTTATAATGTATAGAAAGTTACACAAAGCAAAGCATAAGCAAATATCTGCACATGGCTGCATATACACTGTAATGTCAGCATATGCTACACTTCTTCCCTTTCTAACCATTTTACTTAGGATATCCGGAAATTAGAATTCTTTTTTTCCTGCATGCCTTCCCCCTCTTTGCTGATCTACCATCATCCCTCTCCCATAGATTTTAAGCTCGTTTGTTCTTGATGCAGAGAGCCCTACCCACATTGAATAAAAACTGACTAGGAGAGGATCTTCATACAGGCAGCCCAGAAGGTTTTTTTGTGCCCTGATGGTTACCGAGTGAAGACATTCTTGTGTCAATGGCCTAATATAGGTCTGGATTGATTCTTGCAGACTGCAGCTACCTGTGTTTCAGACTGCACTATAACTGTTTCCAGGCCAGGAAACTGCATAACAATACTTCCTTCCATACTGTCCCTTTTCTATGCAGCATTTATATTTTGTTCCAAACCCTACCCTTTATGTGGCTGACATCAGCATCTCATCATGATGATCTGTCCCATGCCCTCCCCTGACATCTGGGTGCTCTCACACAAATGCCCACAGCAGCGACCACCACTGGCTTTAGGCCACCAACCCATGTCCACCATTCTTCAGCCACTAGTTGTGTGTAAGCCTCCACTCACCCAACAGCAGTTAACCAACCATAAAGCACCTCACTCTCCTCCTTGGATGGGCAAGTTGGTGCAAGCCATTCACTCACAATTTCATGTCTGTTTTTCCAGTATCCATACTGTTATCCAAGCTCAGATGATGCAGGAAGTAATCAGGGCTCTAGCCTTCTGTGCACCACAGCCAGGGAAGAAGCAGGAATGCTTACAAAACCAGTAACCCAGAATTTAACGCAACATAACAAGAATACGAAAGACTGCTCACTTGGGAAATGCACAGAAATAGTGGCACGGTGCCACACAGCATTGTTGTACACTTTTACCCACTGTAGATGATGAGTCACTCTTAAAATGGTTGGCATTGGTTTGTGATATCATGAACACAAGACATTAGGGCATTGTGATTGGATAAACAGCTGTGTGAAGCAAGGAATTAGAAGGAAGGCTAAAACAATGCTTATGTTATGCTAGCCTTTGCTGTGTGAAGTACCAGAATATTTAAATTGTAAGTCTTATTTAAAGAAGAGAAAATTACATTTAGTATTATTTAAATCATCTCTTTTGCAAGGATAGTTTTAACGATTTTGCTTAGAAGGATTTGGCAAAGATCCATTTCTTAGTCTCTGGTTCGCCTTACGAAACAGCTTAAGGAGATGAGTGTCAGACAGTTGCATTTCCTCTTTACTCCTGTGGTTGCCACTAACTACGAATTAGGCAGCACAATATCTGAATGATTGTTTCTTCAGCACAATATTTTTATCCAGGTTAAATCCTGCCTCCCATCCACTGTCTCGAGTGTACTCTCCCCTTGTCTGCATTGCTCTTCTCTGGGTACTCCCCTTTCTCAAAAAAATATCAGTTGACTCGCTACGCTAAACTATCCATAATTACTGACCTTACCATTACTCTTGTAGTGGGTTGGAATGTGGCTAAAAGAAGTCCAAGAAGAAATATTTAATTTACCCAGGTAAGAAATACATTAAAGTCAAAATAATGTCAGTAACTAAGAAAAGAAACATACTAAGTGAATCTCTTTCTCCTGCAAATTAGCTCTCTCATCAATAAAAACTGTGTAGAGTAGTATATAGGTCTGCATAAAAACATGCAAGCTGCCCATTAGTAGGTAATAGAAATGTTTTTCATATCTGCACTGCCCCTACGAAAATCCTAAAGCACATTATGTAGTGCTGTGAACATTGCGTTCATCATTCTGTCCCTCTCCACTCTTTGACCTCAGAACTCACTTAGCTGCACAACAGGTTACATTTATCTGTTCAGGGAATAGTCTATGGAACTGTGGGTGTAAAATATCTCCTGCATGTTTAGCAGTTACGCCCCTCAGATATGTACATCTGCTGTAATACGTTGATGTGAAGTTATGTCTGTGCATCTAGTTTTTCATTGTTGTTCGTTTAAATCTTTCCTATGACAGAAACTGACTTTTTTTTGTCTAATAAATCTATTTCCTACATGACACCTCCAACATACAGAAAAAACTTATCAGGAAACTCAAGGCGGCTGAGGATACAAGCAGCTAATGACATTTACCCTGTAGCCATGGTTTTGATTCCTGTGGTCTCAGTGTGCATAATTTGAGCAAAGTCACATAACTAGAAAACTTGAGTGGCTCTTTAATGAAAAGGAGCACTATTATGCTGTTAAAAGGAATAGATGAAGACAATTTGTATTTTATAACTGAGTACCATAGTAGTCATAGTTTATTTTTAAAAACATATTACAGCTATCAAAACAGGACACAGACAAGTGCATATCATCCTTACAACTACATTTATAATGCTTGCTTCATAAAGATAAGATTAGTACCATCATTATTGTCACCATTTTAAAATCAGCCCTCCAGTATCTGCCTCATTCATAAATAGCAAATGTTTTAATGACAGTCATTATATGGTTTGTAAATGGTAAGCATTTCATGATTTCATACCTTCCAATACAGTTTATTTTTGCTGATGTTTCTTTAGACATTTTTATGTGGGTATATTTGTAGTGCTATTAAATAATTTAAGAAGGAAGTGTATGCACTAATTTTAAACAAACAACCTTACTTTAAGTATGTTTCTATTGAAATGTAGTGGTGACTGGAATGTTGAAGAGCTCAGGTCTCACATTTATCATACTGCATCGATGGGTAGATGACAGCCATGGAATGTTGCTGTAGTGTGATGCAAAGGACACTCATCTAACTAAAATTAACAAGAACTCTGGTTTTATTATATTCTGTTAAATACACTCCTTTTTCTGTAATAAGTGGACTGCATTATCGTTGCTTTAATTGCATTTTGTCTTGCATTCCTAAAACAGTAGGTAAAGATCATCCTTCTGATTTTGTTTTTTGTTTTTTGGGGGGTTTTTTTGGTTCATTACTGGCTACATTACTACCCACTCCTACACACACACACACACACACACACACACACACACACACACACACACACACACACACACACACACACACACACAAACACACACACACACTCACTCTTATTTCATACTGCAACACTACTTTCTCCAGTTATTCCTTAGCATTTTCCTATTTGTCTTTACAAACAGAGTGCCAGCAGGAATCTGTTATGCATTCTACAAAGCGTACCCCTTATTTATTTTGATTCTGTCTCTTCTTTTAATATTAAAAAAAAAAACAGCATTTTCATTTTTTGCAAAGTAATATATGCATAGTTAAATTTACATATTATGTACTTCCTTTGTTTTACAACTGTTCTTATTTCTTTTTTGAGTTTAATGTTCAAATATAGCAATCATGAGTTCATTATAAGATATCAAGGTCTGGAATATGTAAACTCCTCACAGCAGGGTGCAGGTCATGCATCTGCTATACAGAATTTCATGTCAAATCTATATTCATAAACACCCTATGCATATAATACTAAGACTGACACATCTGCTGTAGAAAAGCACCAGAAAGTGTGCATCACATCAACCTTACATACCAAGTCTCTGCAAACCTCTGTGACAGGAAGTCTGACATTTCTATGCACCCCCAATCCCAACATAGGTTCATAGGTTCATAGGTAGGTACTAGGCTATTGGCCCTAGGGCCTATATAAGCCTAGCCAAATGGTACCCTGGCTTTTGCCACCCAAGAAAATTATTTTCTTGTGCCCCTGTCAAGCAGAGCCACAGAAGTGATCCCCGGGGTGAATTTCCTATCTCCCATCCAATCATCAAGATTTTTCTTGAACAGTGCTAATGAGGAGCTTTGTTTGATATAGATAGGTAGTTTGTTCCAGAGTATGGGAAGTCTCTGGGACAAGAATCTATCCCTCCAGC
>NC_056745.1:324865679-324978179 GCF_019279795.1 Protopterus annectens | reverse complement strand
TGCAGAATTTCAAAAAAGTGCCAATAGCTGCATGAGCAAAATTGAGATACAGCGTGGTTTGCCCCAAGGCTGTGATCAGTGCCTTATCCCAGTAAACAAATTCAAATAAATAGGTATCTGCTACAATGAAGACTTCCTGCCAACAGACCCCCCCCCCATCTCGTACACACATATATACATACACAAACATATGTTTCTGCTATTCTGACAATAATTTCTACCTTTTATTACATTCGTTCACATCACATGGAGAATCCTGTATTGAGCTCCCATCCCATGTGGACTATGTTACTCTTTCTAGTTTCCATTATGTCCCACAATGTCTCATCTCCTTATTTAGTTGTGTGTTCTTTTGCTCCGATAATTTTCCCTTTCACAGAAGACTATACCACCCTTATATGCCACCTTTCATTTTCTCCTATTTGCACCCTAGTGTGTTTACTTCCAATATGTGGTCCTCTGTGAACCATGTTTATGTTACTGCCACAATATTACTAAGTTACTGCACTGGGCCATTCTTGATTGTGACCTAAAGTTCCATCAATATGGCAAACTTGTCTTCAAATATAACAATAAGCCCTTTTATGCCTCATACTGTCAAAATCTGGATCCTATGCTTAATTCACACAACATCTTATTGTAACTTGGAAAAATTTGTTGTCATTTACTCTACATGGTAATCACTATTACACACAGTTTATAATGTATTTTTAGGCATAAATCTTCCTTTCCAAGACTGCCCAAATCTTTCCCAGATCTTATAATACCTGCTCCATATGTAAGACAGTGGACTTTCTCACAGTTTTCTTTTTCTTTGGTATTGTCCAGAGGTTAAAAATATCTGAGGCTTTCTTAGAGAAAAAGCATGAACGTGTCAGTTGTTTAATATTTCATTTACTTACAAGCAAGTTATTTTCAGTATATGGGGTCCATACTGTAATAAAAGACAATTTTATATTGTTAGACATTGCCACACCTGCTGTTAAGTATTATATCACTTAGTAAAGAACAATATCACAGAGCATCAGTTTTCATTTCCTATGTTAAATGCTTCAATAGATATATATAAAGCTCCCAGGAAAACTCATGAGCTGATTTACAAATTAGAATTCCTTCATTATGGTCTTGCAATATATATTATTATAATTACTTACAGCAGTGAGAGAAACAATAATAACTATGTGCCCAATCTTCTAAATAAGTTAATTTTATTTTCACGGCTGTGCAATTCCTGTTATACTATAAGGTACATATTCATTATTCACTTTTTAATTACTTAATGAAAATCTTAGGTTACTTACATGTATTTCAGTGCCTTATGCAAGGAGATTATTGAAGGCTTGGTTTTATTTGCTATATCATCTTTCAGTGCTATAATATGTCTTGTGTTATTTATATGCCGTTAATATTTTTTATGGCATGCATCCAAAAAACATATATTTCATAAAAAGAAACTTGGACTGTTGTGTGGAGCAAAATTATTAATTATCGACTGCACAAAATTAATATCATCAGGACATACTTAATTCCCTAGCCTGCTATATACTTCTGAAATGTTAACAAGCCAAAATTCATCACAATTGTCAAAACTAGAGAAAACAGCAAATAAAGTAAAACCACTGCACCAGATAAGCCTGGTCCTGGTTCCAAAGTATAGTATGTGTAAATTCAAACAGGCAGAGGACCTGCATGGCATAAAAATAAAAACTTTTAATCACACAGACGTAAAAGAACAAATGTAAGTGCTTTCGCGTAGTATGCTTCCTCAGACATAAAACATCACCATATAAAAGACAATACATGCAACCACATATCAGGGCCAATTACTAGGTAATTATTATAAATTAAGGAAACCAAGTGTGTTAAATCATCCCCTTATAATATTGCAGGTTCTATTAATTCATATCAAAATTTAAAGTAAACACTAAAGAGCACTATGCTTAAAAAGTAACATAAAGCATCTCATGAATTACAAACTCAGTAAATACACATCATAAAGCAAACATATAAAAATAAAACACAATTATTAGATACATTTGCATTTAATAAAGCTCATATACAGGTTTAGAAATGTTCAATGCATTTCTACAACATTCCTTCAACCAAATATACCATGAAGGATCATGTCCATTCATTACAGACAGTTAGAAATAGTCGCAGAAACTCTAACATCACTACTATGTGCACAAAGCTCCAAGTTATATAATGTTGAACAACGTAGAATATACCCCAGACATTATATAAAAAAAATTAAACAAAAATATAATATATTTAATTCTATGAATTAGAAATTTGTTTCTTCTTTACCCAAATAAATGTCTCATTTAGATAGAGTGATATGTATGCCTTCTTATGGCATACACTAAGTGGTATACACTCAGCCAATATAGTCCTGCACATACCTCAGTCTCCACAACTGTGTTAAAGATTCAGGTTTCTATGGTGTAGTATCTAAAGAGTTTAACAGTCTGCTTCTTTTTTGCTTCGTTAAGCAATAGCTTTGCACTAAATTAAAAGAATATATATTTAACTATCACTGCAGCAGCTGGCCCTGCAAGTCTGTAAATATTATCCCTCTGCTTTTTGTCTAGTCTCTTTCAGTCTTTGTAAAATCAGAGCTGGTTGTGCACAGTTAATTAATTTAATTTTATTAATTTAAACCTTGTTGACAGTGTTAATCCTGCTAGGCCAATGGCCTCTTATCCGATGAAACCCATGGTGGTATTTATTTTGAGAAATTTGGCCAGGGGACTGGGGAACGTCCCTTACTCTTTTCCAATAGCTACCAGTAGATGTTTTTTACCTACATGAGTTGCCACCAACTCAGGCAGATAGGATCTCAGTTTAACTTTTACATCTGAAGGATGGTATACTCAGGTGTGCAGCAGTCCACATTATGCTGCACTGCTGTGTTGGAAATGAAAAATTAATCCAATTACCTGGTGTGAGCATAGAACCCACAGTCGTCTGCATTAAAGACAGGTATGATACCTTTTCAACACAATTAGCATATGCCAGATAATATTTAAAAGAACTTACAGCATTCCTCTCTTGCATTAATAGCACAGTCTTTTTAATTCTTGTAAACAGTTCTAGCATTATTTGGCCACAGGAGAAAATATGTTAATAAATACATCAAAAACTAAGCATATGAGATTTGGGAGACATAAACTGAAAGGTGAATATTTAATATAGCACACAGTGATTGAAACTGTAGACTCATTTAAGGACTTGGGTATATGGTAGATTCAGCTATGAGTTTTTCTAATCATATCAACCAATTGGATAATGATAGTTATAGAACTATAGGTTGTATAAAAAGATTTATAAAGTCTAGGAAATCGGGTCTATATTAGAACATCGAACATTCAAAATGTCGAGTGTTCTAATATCGAACCCTAGCAATTGAAAAAAAAAACACTGAACATTCGGAACAGCTAATTTTTTCCTAGGGAAAAAATTTGCTGTTCGAAAACACATATACACAACACAAGAACACCAAACAAACAGCAATCCACACACATACACCTAAACTCTAATACCTAACCCTACATTAAACTATACAAACACCACTAACTATCCACTTACCATAACCCAAACCCTAACCCTAAGGTCCGTCACTATCGCACAGTCACCTCACCCGTGCCCTAACCCTAACTCACCTAACCCGCCCTAACCCACACGTCCACACAATCGCACACTTACCTGACCCACGCCCTAACCCTAACTCACCTAACCCACCCTAACCTACACGTCCACATAATCGCACACTTACCTGAACCCGACCCGTAACTTTCCACCAGAGCACTGAAAATACCGAAGCAACAGAAACAGTCAACCAAATTCTTTCCCTAGGAAAGAATTCGGTTTCCTGTTACTTCGATATTTTTAGCGTTCGCTGAAAACGGGTCGATATTAGAACACCCGGCATTTCAAATGTTCGGTGTTCTAAAACAGACACTAGGAAATCAAACATAATGAAGTCACTGTTTGTTAGTTACATTAGACCCAAACTTGAGTATGGAATAACAATATGGAAACCCTATAGGAAAACAAGCATGAATAAACTGGAAAGAGTACAGTGGAAATATACCAAGGGCATCCATAGATGTGAAAATCTAAGTTATTATGAAATACTAAAATATCTGAACTTGTACAGTGTCTCTTACAGATATTTAAGAGGAGATCTTATTCAGGTATACAGGGCATTTAGGGACAGCTACTTCTGGGAATGTTTGGGGTTATGAAAAAGTACTAGAAAATCATCAGATAACCTATGTAGAAGATTCTATAGAAATGAGAAGTGTACTAATTGGTTCTCTGACAGAGTAGCTGATGCTTGAAACAGACTACCAAATTACATTAAAGCAAGTAATAGTTTAGATATTTTTAAGAACAGCCTGGACACATTATGGGAACACGTGTTTTGGTATAGTGGCAAGCTAGAAGGGCATTAATGCCCGCGCTTGAAACATTTGTATGTATGTATGTATGTATGTATGCACCACTCACTCTTGGTAGTAATATTTTATGGTTAGAACAGTGTGCTGCTGCCTGTCAGTACTGTGTTCCCATACATCTATACATTTTTCTTGAAATGGACTGCTCAGGAAAATATGCTTTACAGTTAACACTCTAATGGTGGCCAGGCCACGGTATTCTGAAGTAGTATATGTTGTAGTGGCATAGTTGATCCATTTAGCACATATTTGTATATTTCACGCATCTTAAAGTGTCTTTTTTTATTACATATTTCTTTTGTATGCTTATTTCCCTGTCTGAACAAATCTGTATTTAACTTTTTAAATGCAATTAAACCTTTAGAGAATCCGACCTGAAAGACACAATGCCTGTTCCTGAACAAATAAAACTTTATATTCCAGATGACGCAGGTAATCACTATAATTGTAATTTAGAGCAATGTAAGAACAACAGCTCAGCCTCCTAAATAAGTTAATTTTATTTTCACAGCTGTGCAATTCCTGTTATACTATAAAGTACATATTTCTTTATTCAATTTATAGTATCTTAATGAAGACCTTAGGTTACTTGCATGTATTTCAGTTCCTCATGCAAAGAGATTATTGACTGGTTTGTTTTGTTTGCTATAGTAGCTTTTGATGTTATAATATGTCTCATGTTATTTATGTGCCTTTAATATCTTTTATGTTATTCAGCCAATAAACAGATATTATATTAAAAGACATTTGCACTGCTGTATGGCACACTCACTTCTTCTGGCTTTTCCCAGTTAGGGGTCGCCACAGCAGATCACCTGTCTGCTCATGATTGGCAGTGGAGTTTTATGGTGTCAAGTTGCCAGCTTGGCGCCCAACCTTCCACATAAAGCACACACACACACACATGCCTAGGGCATATCTAGAGTGTCCAATCCACCTACAGCATGTCTTTGGGATGTGGGAAGAAACCGGAGCACCCGGAGGAAACTCAGGGAGGACATGCAGACTCCGCACAGAAGGCACCCCAGCCAAGAATCGAACCGGAGAAACCTCTTGCTGTGAGGCGGCAATGCTAACCGCTGCACTACCGTGGCCACCCTGTATGGCACACTCACTATCACTGTATTTTAGAGCAATGTAAAGAATACAAATTCTCTTCCTTGTAACACGTTTGCAACTTGTGAAGAACACAAAAAATCATGCCAAATATTTGGGACACATCTAGCATAAAACCTTTGCACAAATAGCCTAATCCAAGCAAAACCTTAGGCCTCTTCCTTATTTCATTATTTCAAACTTCAGGTAAGATGCTATAAAAACACTGCCCTACACAAAGCATTCACAATATATCAATCACTGCCACCTGCTTTTCCCAAAGCAATGAGTTCTGGTCTGGTTGCAGCATGGCCATGGCTCTGTGGACTCTCACTGATGGCATTCTCCTAGGAATGCACAAATGACTTGTTTACAGGCGGGCCTTTTGCACTGACCTTACCTGAGCATTTGATCTTGTTGCTCACACCATCCTCATTGATTATCTTATTGAAATGGGGATTAGCTCAGATGCTAAGTGGTTCCAAAACTCACTCTCAGATCATCACTTTGCAGTCAAAATCAACTTTTCAACTTTGCCTTCAAACCCACTTTAAAAGACTTTGGGCTGGATTCCAAAAGATAGTTGCAGACAGTGCAGCACTCTGAAGGAAGATTTCAGTGCACCAGCTCCGAACACAATTTCAGAAGATATGCCACGAACAATCTGAGTACTTAACAATTCTGTGCAAGATAATTACGAAGTCTGCACACACCCATTAGATTCCAAAACACTTTGTGTGCACCAAACGCAACTTAAATGTAACAGACTGCAATGCCCACTCTATTTCTGAACTTTTTGGTGAATACTACACAGCAATGCAAGGAACTGAAGCTATTCCCACAGAATCCTATGGAATCTGTAACAGTGCCAAAAAAAAAAAAAAATGCTACCCGCAGTGAATGAACTACAACAGGCTGAGGCAGGAAGCTCTAGCTGTGCATCCTAGAAGATGGACACCTAGGCAGAGAGCAAAGCTGCAACTAAGTCAACTGTCAGATCAAGAAATCATTTTCCTCCATATCTGAGGCTACATCTTATCTACATGACTGTCACCATCTGTGCCAGACTGTATCACCAGATCTGTGTCCTGTGTGCCAGGGGCCATGCCACTATACTGAGACACATCCAATCCCACCTCAGGATCTTTGGACAGGCTAATGAAGGATAAAGACAGTGGACATGTTAAAAGAAGAGACAGGCGGCACAGGTCAGGAAAGTGTGATTACATCACATGCTGGATATCATTACTGACATATCTCATATATATCTCACTACAATGTTACAGAAGGTTCCTGTCAGAAAAATGAAGATGCATTATGTCGAATGCGTCTTCGTCGAACTGTAAATGTCGAAAACGCAAAATGACGAAGCGGCTTTTAAGGGAATTCTTTCCCTGGGAAAGAAGTCACTTGGCCGCTTCCGTCCCTTTGCCATTTCGGGGACTGTATTGTGATCTCGGACTTGATATATTTAAGTAGGGGTGTGTGGAGGGACACTGTTTAGTATGGTTTTTTTTGTTTGTTTTTTTTTGGGAACAGCAATTTTTTTCCCTGGGAAAAAAAAAATCGCTGTTCTGGCTGTTCGCTCTTTTTTGTTTTCGTTCTTTTGTGATCGATATAACAGCATTCAATCTTTTGATTGTTCGCTGTTAAAACATAGACCCTGTTACAGATAATTATGAGTTACCAGGAGGTCTTGTCCATGTATGGCCCATGGAACCTATATAACAGGGAGTTGACAATTATGTTACAAATGTAACATACATGACATATGTGAGGAATACAAGCATAAGACGCACCTGACATGTCCTCATGGGACGCTGGTGCCAGAAGCGAGGAATGAAATGCAACCATTGTAAGGAAATAAAGGTATGAACCACAGCATTCTTAATCACACACTTGCCAGCATGTACCATTCCTGTACAGGAAAAACATGCAGTATGTATTAAACACACATGCCAGTTGCATGTGGCTGAGATGCTGATGGTGGCTGTCCTCCACAGGAGTAGAAGGACACAGCATTGATATAGGACAACAACAGGAGTAAAAGCAATGACGTGTATGAAAGACTCCCTCCCAATATGTTGTTGTCTTTCGGCTTTTCCCGGTTATGGGTCGCCACAGCGGAGCTCCGGTCCGCTAATGATTGGCAGTAGATTTTCACAAACACCGAGGTGCCAGCTTGACGTTCAACCTTCAATGAAGGCACACCCATTTACGCATGTCTTTTGAACGCCCACCCAACCGCGGGGAGGACATGCAGACTCCACACAGAAGGCACTCCCGCACTCCAGCCAAGAATCGAATGGGAGAACCTCTTGCTGTGAGGCAACAACGCTACCGCTGCACCACCAGTATGTTGAGTTTGTCAAAACAAACACAGTCATATATGCAGACACCAGCATAGTCACATGATGACATATGGAACACAGTAACAGGATATGGTGGTACTCACATGATCTATGGTGCACCTGTTGGCCAGATGTCCCTGTGCAGGAAAAACAGCAAGATTAATTTCATACAACATAGGTCTGCTACACATTGCTGCAACCTATAAACTTGTTGGAGAACCATACTTGGTCTTTCTGTAGGTGCACCTGCACACAATTTTCCATAAATGTGTCAATCTAAGCATATACGCATACATTTCTACAGAGTATGGATAACATAGGTCTATAAGAAGGAATACATATCCCAACACAGCAATGCTGACAGGTACAAAATTACCTTTGCAGCTACCTATGAGTCAGGTATATCTGAAAATAAGACCAGCTATGTGCATACAGCTTTTAACTCTCATTTGTACCATACATACTTAATGAGGTTCATTAAATTTCAAGGTTTTGGAATTCCCTTTGCGCCCAACCATGTAAGTTCAGAGAAACACCAAGGCTAATCCACCATAGTGAAGAAATAGAGTAGCAGAAATAAATAATTAATTGCAAAAATTAATAGTTAAAACTGCTTTAATCCAAATATTAACATATTAGGCGACATCTTAAATGATACTATACTTCTTCTCCATGGTGGATTAGCCTTGTTATTTCGCTGTGCATTTTCATTTACTTGGCTACTTCTCTGTCCAACGCTGTGATTTTTACGTCAACCATGTAAGTTCTAGAAATTCTGCAAATTACCCAATAGCTTGGCATAGCGTGAAAGTGCTCCATACAAATACCTAACAGGTATTGTTAAACAGGTCCATATGTAGTACATGCGCATTATATGATAACATGCTGTAAATGCCACTTTTAAATTGTGATTTTTGATACATTTATAGATCAGACCATTGCTACCTATGAACTGAGATGGACCTCAGTAAGCAGTTTATTGAATTGTGATATATCAGCCTTCTCAACATTCTAATAAAGATGGCTACTTCCATAAGGCTTTGACATCTCCTGGCACCAGTTGGACTGAGGAAGATACCAGCCAGGTGCTGGAGTGGAGCATCGCATGAGAGCCAAACCACAGAACTTCATGATGATCGATATATGGAACTGGATTGGGATGAGACATTGAAGACATAAGGGAATCTACTGGACTGGAGTGCAGGGTTGCCACTGCTATGATGACCTGCATCACAGTGACACATAGGAGCGTCATCAGAGGGTTGCCAAGGTGCAGAGACAGCTGGCAGATGCCTACAGGAAGTGTTACAATCCTACATATACCTGAACATTTCTAAGGAATTCAGAGATGTAGCTGTGTCCCAGATATCAGATACATGCCTTTAAAATCATTAGGTAGCTGTTCTGACAAATTAGCTCATTTCAATAGGTAAGAAGAGGCAAAGTAACTGTTCTCCGTATAATTCTGGTTTTAATTCCCATGGGGTTTATTTGTTTAATATTGTATATCATGTAGATACTAATAAACATTTTAGATGTTTCTTGTTTCCAACATATAAAGACATCATTTCACACATCCAGTAATGTTTTGTATTACTGATGCCTATAGCATCTAAGCCGCTGATGACTACACACTACTCCATTACCAATAATACTTCCACAGTATCACCTAGTCTAACTGTCTATGTGTGAATACTAGCTCATAAAGAACTTCGTTAGTCAGTTCTGCTTTACAAAGTGAACAGTATTATTAAAGTCCAGTTTGCTTAACACAGCACTACAAGTCTAGCTGCCTAAATATATCTTCTACACTGTAAAACGTAATGATATCTGGTAGTTTTGTCAAGCATGAGGGCCTATATCATTTATATGTCAGATGTTTCTGTATTCATCCATTATCCACAGGAATATGGATACACATATAATAGTAGTTTGTTAAAGAGGAAAGTGTGATGAGTGTTAGGTCATCCTCTAAAGCAACAGATCGACACACATATATCTTGGCTATGTGCAGGTTCAAACCCATATGGGGAGAGCTCTCATTATTTTCTGATCATTGGGTATCTGGAAAAGTTTCAAAATGCTGCTATACATACTTGCTTATTTATAATGATTATTTTGAATATGCTTATGACTATCTCATTTATTCATTATATTTCTAAAAATATCTCTGTAATCCATAATGTTCTGCCAACAGCACCTCTTTTACTACAGTTTTATGTGTAAAGCTTTGAACATCCTGCTATAGTTCTGAAAAAAGAATGTATAATATGTTAATATTTGCAACTTGAATTTCATGAACTGAATGAGTACATCATTCTTTATAAATCTGAATTCAGCACCATTCTCACACTTGTATTTGGAGGGAGAGAGATGGTCAGATATACATTTGAACTGTAGAAAGACATCCCTGATATCAGGGATAATTTCTAGTTATACTTTATACTGTCACAATAAATATCTGTACATATTTTATGCCCTCCTACCTAAAATACATTAATGTGTATGTCATGTATAGCAATTTGTAGTTGTCTATCAACAGTAGTTATGTGTTACATGACAGTGTTCCACTCTGTGAGGTATGAAAGTTTACAGTATTTTTTTTCCATGTGTGTTGTGACCACTATGATGACATGCATTCATGCTGCAATTTTATTTTCACATTATACTTCTTGTAAAATATAAGCTGTGATCCTATTAGTACCCCATTCCTACACATTTATACATAGTTTCATAGGTTCATAGGTAGGTACTAAGCTATCGACCCAAGGGCCTACGTAAGCCTAGCCAGCAAGGTTCCATAGCTTACACCATCCAAGAAAGCTATTTTCCTGTGCCACTGTCCAGCAGAGACACAGAAGTGATCCCTGGGGTGTATTTCCTATTTCCCATCCACTCATCAAGATTTGTTTTGGAGAGTGCTAATGAAGAACTTTGCTTGACATAGTTGGATAGCTTATTCCAGAGTATAGGAAGTCTCTGGGACAGAAATCTATCCCTCCAGCATGTCCTGTTTATTGTGGTGACAAGGTTTAGGTCCCTAGAGCATGTAGCTTGGAGGGATTGGGATTTCTTTAGGTGTAGCATGTCCAGCAACTCTGGGTTTGACATAGCTTTATATGTTAGGCAGAGATCACCTCGGAGTAGGCGATATGCTACAGAGTAAAGCTGGAGTTTTTTGACAAATTCTTTTAAAAGCATTTCAACCATTCAATCTCAGGTAAGATGGGTTAACTAATCAAGTAGGTGTCAGAGCTCGAGTGCCGTCATAGTTGAGAATTGCAAGTTTGAATCTCATGTACTCCAATCCATGTTCTAATATCTAAAGGGTTGTATGTGAAACATTCAAAATTGTGTATGGAAATTTTGTAATGATCTTCAATTTAAACATTACAGAACATGAGCTGAGCAAGGTATATCAATGTTATTTTATACCTACATCATTCATGCATGCCTTTTACATTTTGCAGGTGATGAGGAGCACACTCAGCCCTGTGCATTGAGCAGATGCACATGCTGGTGGAATAGCACAGGGAGAGAGAGAAGTTGATTACTTTGTCTGAGTTTGTAAATAAAATAGTTGTAATCATTGTTACAGGGTTGTATTTTTGCCATTATCATGTATACTACCTATAATGCAGGAATACTCGTCATGCATCTTTAAAGTAAGTGTAATAGTCAGATGATACCTGTGGTTAAAAGTATGAATTACCTAAAATTATGTTTATATATCATTTAGCAACAAGCCATATTTACTGAAGATACGTTTTGAATTATAGGTCATAACCTAGATGACAGTCGTTTATGGATAACTGTCACAGTCTACTTCATTGTGAGGTTTCATATGTAAGTTAATAATGCTTTGTTGTTCTTAATGTGTCTGTTGGCGCACTTTGTGTGGCTGTGGTTCTTCATGACTGATCTGTTATGCATGGTCTCCCTATTCACATCCTGAATGGTTGTCTGTTGTGTCAGTGTTCACACTGTTGTTGGTGAACTGTCTGGCATGCCCTTCAGTTCAGCATGGGTATCGCATCTGCCTACACCTTTGATGGTTTGGTTAAAAGTACTTGTATCCTGTGTTTATGGATACCTGTGCACACAGGCATTCCTGTTCAACATTTCAAACTGTCTGTTACATAATCAGCAAGCAGCATCATGCTGTTTGCATTTTGCAGGGTGGTGATCGCTAATAAAAGTATATAAGACACTGATTCATTTGTAAACAGATGAGACTGTACAACATATAATATATTTTCATGAGCCGCAAGCTGTCACTGTGTTTCTGATTGTACATTATCACTTGTGCGTTTGTATTGCATTCCTAAAACTGATGCTGGGTTAGCCAATGACTTGGTCAGCTCTTTTGCCTATGGCTTTTATATTTCCCACAGGACTGTCATCTCACTATACCTTCATTATACTAATATGTTAATTGGTGGCTGTCATGTGACCCATTACATGCACAGACACCTGGGTTATAGTTGACATTCTCACACCAACATAAATGTGCAGGGCATACATACAAAACAGAAAACATGAAAGTAGTGATATTCTCTCACACAGCCCACTGGAAAATTTGCTGAGGCATATATCACAAATAATAACCAGTGACGGTCACACTACTACTGTTATGTTGCAATTTTCACATTGTTGTTTTGCAAGGTAGAATGATATGAGTGTTACATGACACAGTCTTATGGCATGCTTCTCTTCAAATGTTGGGATATGTAAGTGTACTGGCTTTGCATATGCTTGACCTATATAATAACAAGTATTCAAGTATTATTCAAATAATGTCAGGATTTCCATTGGTAAGCTGTGTTATGCGTGCCATGGCATAGCCTGGTGTAAGCCGCTCCCATTGTGTGATGGTTATAGTGGCCCTGACATGGTCCACTATTGAAAACATCCATGAGTAAAGACAATAGAACAAAGAGAATATGTTGTGTGCATGAGAAGGCATCCACTAGCAGCAAATCTGTTTATTATACTATTCCTGCATAATCATTTTAGTCCATTTCACCTGAGAATGTGTTTTTAATGACATGGGCAATGTATGCTGATATACCTTTATTCTCATATGCAGACATCATATGTCGATGGGCTATTACTTAATATATGTTAGAATGCAGATGTGCACATCATTTTCAGTTTAATGTCAGCTATTATTTTCACAGGAATGTGTGGCCTGATAGACATTTGGTTTTCATTCTTATGGTTTTGATTACTGACATCCGTTGCATATGGTGGTACACGTGTCTATGGCCATAACCTATTCTAAGGTTTCATACTGACTGTTTTATGCCTGTTCATTGTGTCATATGAATATGTTATATAGTCATGTAGTAACAGGTATGGATATGTACTTTCTGTCTTGTGTTTTGAGTCACCTTGACAGAGCAAGGGACCCATGGACCCTCACCCATAAGAGACAAACACATGCCAGACCACTGCCAGAGGCCTTCAATGATGATGATGATGATGAAGATGATGATGACAATGACAGAGATGAGGATGATGTCAAGAAAGCTGGACCAGCATGTGCCATCATCTCTAATACAGCCCAGAGGAGACAACTCCCAGCACCCAGACAAGACAATTATCGGCAGCAGATCTGGGAAGTGGTGACTGATGTTTTTCAGACACAGATGAGGGACATAATGGGGATTTTCTTCCAAAACATGGTACAGACTATGTGGGATTAATTCGGGGAAATACCCCAGGAGATCATTTATAAAGTTTATCCCCATTAGGGTGGTCCCTCAGCACTGTAAGTATTGTCTACATGATCCATTTGTGTAATGCTGCCACCATGGTGTTTGCCATATCAGAGAGTGGACTGTATATGCATACTTGTGCATGCAGAGCATTTTGCTACCATGCTTATGTGATACACATCCTGACATTCACTGCCGATGTCATGTGACATTTAGTATTACATTTCAATGGATGCATGATATACATTACCACATTAGACTTTCATTCAACATTCAGATGTCCATGAGTTTCGGAAGTTATCATACTGCTACTGTTGCAACAATTCCACTATATACATTTGTGGTACTGACAGCACCTCGTAAATAAGATATTGGCCACATTCTACAAATACCACAGTGGTATGGGTATGCTTTGTGGTTTGTCATGTATGTTCAACAGACGGATACGTCCTTGCCCCTGTGTTTTGGATGACACTATGCTGTCACACTGGCATACTGGCATTGTACGTGTGTGTGGGTGTGTGTGTGTGTGTGTGTGTGTGTGTGTGTGTGTGTGTGTGTGTGTGTGTGTGACATGTGATGGCAATCCTAATGCCATGTTGTTTCATATAAATGTATCTGGTATATATGGACAGTCTTCCTTTACTGAATGCATAAACCACCAATGTAACATCCATGTATACACCATGGTAATGATAATTTATTCAGTAACAGTACAGTATTCCTTCTTTGGCCTAAATTACATTTCCACATCCATTCCTTATTAACATAAATTCACACATTTTGGAAAATGGTGTGGACATGTAATAATTTATGTACATGTCTCTGCAAATATTCTGATCTGTAGAGAAACATCGTTGTACCTTACAACTGTGAGCAGTCACTGACTTCAAGTTATTGTCCTGTAATGTAGCTCACAAGACTGCCCTTTGCGAAGTCATAACCAGGGTCAGTGACATATAACTACAGGTGTTTATTCCACATGCTGTTTTACATTGGCATTACAGTATATATGTGTATGCAATAGCTTATGTATGCCTATTGCTGTTATATGATTGCACAATACTGTGTATGCAATTTATACATGCCCATTTTTGTTGGCATCAGCAATGCATTCTGCTCATGTGACATACATTGGTTATTCACTTCAATATAATTTTGATTGACTTCAACACCACCCTATGTAGTGTACACATGCATTTGCAATGTATCCCCTTACATATTGTTGTCCTGCTTTATCATTCGCCTATGGAGCTTTGATGTCCTGTCTTCCTTGATGGGGGCCCATGTTGTCCAACTCCCTTCCACCTTTGAAGGTATTTCATACATTTTGATCATATGCATGGAATATGTTCGCTTTTGTTCTAATTCTTGTTTATTGCCATGTAGTTGTTTTGTTACAAGACCAACTTTATGGCCATCATACAGGTGCAGGGCATAAGCACACAAGTTTCTGTCTACAGGTTGCAGTACATCCTTGTTATTGTTAGCCTTGTGTGTTCCATATTAACCAGTGTACATTGTTGAAAATTCATACTCTCAACCTCTTAGAGCAAAACATCTGTAAAACCCTAAAATAATGGGGAGAGAAAGACCTAAAATAGAGACATATTTTAAATATTGTTCTTATAAATCCAGAAAGTTGATAGAATAACAGGATATGTGTTAGCATGCATTTTCTGAAGGATATCAAGTCTGAAATTCAAATGAATGTCATTATTTAGTGACTTCAATCTTCACTGATCGGTCAGAAAAAACACAACTTTTATGAAGAACAGACCAAAAATATGAGGCAGAAGTCTGGATATTCTGTGAAAATCTGGACAGTTGAGAGCTAGAAATTCATGTGCACAACCTGATATTGGTCAGAGGTTCTGTTTTGTCCTCTGCTGGTATTATACAACATTCCAAGACCTGCATTTGCTCATCTGTGATGTTGCTTATCTTACACTTGCAGTGCTGCCAGACTACTTGGATACTGTATTATTTATCCAATGTATACTGTGACCCCTATTTATTGCCCTACAACACACAACTGCCCTCGGTCATATACATCCATGTATGACTTTGCTACAGTTTGCAACATGTCATAACATAATACTGTACAGGTGCATAATTATTTCTGCATTTCACCATGACTGGTATGCATCCCCATTTGTCAACTTTCCATTGCAGATGTTGTCCAGTGTGCCATCTGTGTAACTTACCTTTCATGACTATTTATTTCCAACCTTTGTCTATCATGTGTTGTGATTCTCGTTATATGGGTATACCTGCCATGTTGGCCTTCTCCTCCTCTTTCTCTGTCTTTATCTCTCCTTCTATTTTTAAAAAAAAGGGCCTATTCCCACAAAAAAAAAAAAAAACACGTTGCCCATGTTCTTCTGACTATCTCTCAGATTTTCCTATTCCAACATACCTTTTGTGTGTCCATCTTCTTCATCCATACTCCACATATGTTTCCTACCTCCCCATTTCCTTAGGTGTATGCATTATCTGTGTTCCACACATATGTCCCACACCCATTGTTAGCTACTGTTATCTGTGGTAATGTGGCCATGATTGTTTTTCTTTATTAATTTTTGATTAGATATTTTACAGATTCCATCAGAATCCATAAGTGAAAGCAAGTATATTTTACTAATAAATGACTAACGGAGATATCCCATAGTTGTCACTAAATTTACAATAGAAATTGTTGTAGATATGTATTTATGAATGTTAGGCAGCTTAAATTGGGATATACTTCCATAACATATATCACGCTTTGTGAGACAGCTTTAATGATTACAGAATAGCTGTGACTGATGTACAGTGTGCCTTTGCTACAGAGAAACTTTGTTATGCGCTGAGATATTGTAAGTTGATTGACGCATATTTATATATTAAAGGCTTACAGCAACTTTTGAAGTGATATTGGTGAAATGTGCTGAATTCTACAAATTGTACAGAATCTGGCCCTTTTTTAAGGCTCTTTTCTAGCTCCCGTCTTTTTCTTCATCCATGTTAATAAACTTCCATGTGAGTTACAGCACCTGCACATATTACAATATGCTAATGACATGAGCTTATCACACTCCAATCAATATCTACACACAATGCAGCATGAACTGCAAGGAGAATTTTAATTCCTAATTCAATGAATTAGTAATAAAATGCTACTACTTAACTCCTCCAAAACAAAAAAAAAAACATGATCTTTGTTAACATACAAAAGCTTTGTAAAACTACTGCACTCCCGCAAATCTTTCATCACTTCAGTAATCAAATAGAAAATATCCACTTTTTCAAATATCTTAAAATCTGGATGAATTCCTCTCGCTCCATATCTATCTGGAAACTACATTCAGAAAGATTAACTGGCTTTTGTCCTGGGCTGAAAAGTCTCTCCATTTCCTTCCAGGGCCAGCAGGGTCACTGAGACTACCACAGGCAAAGGGCAGCTTGTTCAGTCAAATGTAACATGGTCTCCTATAAATTGCAAGATCTTCCAAAAGAAATGCCCTACAATTCAAACTATCTCAAACATGATCAATTAGTTCATTACTCTGTCTCCAACAAAAGAGCGCCAATGCAAAACTATAGAGAAAGCAAAATGGCTAATCGTCAAACAATGCACTAACCTTCTACTTGGCTCACAAGTTGTTCAAATTTCACAATAATGAGACCATCATCTTTGGCTTCTAAGCTAATACAACAGATGCCATCAAATAATTTTAGAAGTCACAAGCACTGAAATCCACATCTTCAACCCCCCCCCCCCACATCAAGCCTTCATTATACAGACCATTCCTTTTCTATTCTAGACGTCAAACTATGGAATCCCTCCCCACCCCCACATAAAGATATTTCATGTTATCCTAAAGTCCCCTCAAATGTAAAAGTTCATCTTCAGTCTCAAGCAAAATACAAGTGCCTTCTGTCAGGATATATAACTTAATTATCACTATTGTCACCCTTATCACATTGCTTCTTTCTCTTTAGTTTCTCTTTCATCAAATAATATTTTCTAATTAATTGCCTTCTGAAAATTTATCCTCATCATTTTTATGTAACTATTGTATATAGTTGTGCTTTTATCCTGGTTTATATATTTTATCTTGCTTTTCAAATGCTGTACTATTGTTTTTTTTGTTTTTTTGTTTTTTGTACAGGCTTAGCTGAGACTGAAATAGGTCCATTCAGATTAGTGCTCAAACCAGTTAAGAAGTTTAAATAAATAATAAAATGTTTATCTTGTACAGTTTATTGATAATCCATGACTGGAAATGAGTAATACCATATTTACCAATGCTTAACATGATGTGATTATGAAGGCAAATCCTGAGCAATCAAACAAGATGAACATTCATGATAAATCTAATATTGCCCACATCCGGGAATGAATTACTGCTATTATTCAATGCCAGTACTTAAAAATAAATCACGTACTTCTTTAAATAATGGCATTATATCAAGAGACTTTAATTTTTTTAACCTTTCCTGTTATGTAGTGGATGTCTGTCTATGTTGCACATTCATAAGCATGTATGTGGCAATGCTTACATAGTAATTCACAGAAATGCAGATGCTTATTTCTTTTTTACTATTGTTTTCATGTCGTCTGTGGATCAGAAATCACAGGACTCATATTAATATAAGATCCATAGATAGCATAAAAAGCAGTTTGGACAATGACAATTAGTCACTGTATCATGAATGTATAAACAAAGGCTCTCTCATAAACATAAAATAAAAGTGAAAAATGTTCCACAATCCCAAATCAGCTGATCCTGTTGTTTAAACTAGTCTTGGATCCAATACGGCATAGAAAGTTGCTCACGCATCAAGATCACGTGTTTTAGTTGTGTGTAAATTTCAGGGAATGTATTTGTTTTGTAGCCGCTGGAGTTATTAAGGTTTGTAATGCTCAGTTCACAATAGGTGCATCAATTGCTCTGTCCAATCAGTGTGCACATTTTGAATAACAACTGGATGCTGTTTGTGAAGGCTGCCAGCCCAGCCAGCTGGAATTTTATAAATAATTATATGTCATTTGTGAATAGTATTATGATTTGTATGCTTGTTCTACAAATGTAAGAAAGCTACATGTTATGTGTGCATTAACCTGCCTGTACAGAAGTGTGTGTGTTAAACTTTATCCTATGTGCTGAGCTTCAAGAATGGATCCACAGTGTACCCTACTAAAAAGGAACAGAGTTAACTTGCAAACTCTAAGAAAATAAGTGAATTGTTTACAGTGTTGTTTATCTGAGCTAGAAGACAGAATGGCTGCAGCTATAAATTCTTTCTGTTGTCTGGAAACAGAAATAATTACAGGTTTCAACGGTAAAAGTGTGTAACTGTTTTACGACTTCCAGTTCCAGGCAAGCTTCTGAAAGATAAGTATTTTTGACACAGAGGTGCTAGATTTTAAGTTTCTGTTAGCCTGGGACCTGAAGAAAGAGATGACAAAGAATGATGTAATCTGAAATAACCCAGCAGTAATGTTTGATAGTACTGTAAGAACTATCTTAGAGAGGGAGTCTGGGCATTTTTGTATTTGTTTTTGGGTCAAGAAACATCCTCTCATCAGCACTTGTATTGCTTTGTAAGTTATTTAGGTACTGTGATTTCTCTTAGAGATAGATAGGACTATAGTAAAGATTAGTTTAGATGTTTCTGTATTCATTTGAAAACTGTCCTGCAATGTTATTTTAAAATATTTCCTGTGATTCTGAACTCTGTTGTCACTGTGTTGAGTTATTGAGTATTGTCTTGTGCTTTTATTATTTATTGTTAAATATATATTAAACCTTTTAATTGTGGCTGATTTGTTTAGAGATATTTAAGCTCTTAGAGTACTTGCATATGTATTTGGTGACACTGTACAGGCCACTCTTATATAGGCTTGGCCTTGGTCACACTTACCATTTGGATAATAGTAACATTACACAGTAGAATTGGTCACCCTTTGGGAAGGGTCTTGTACCTGATAAGTAAGAGTGGTTGATGGCAGCTGGTACTATCTTATAGTCTGGGCAGAAGGGGGCATAGCTAGTAAACCTGTGCCAGCCTTCCCCAGGAGTGTCTGTGTGTTTGTATATAAATTGAATCTCAAAGTGTGTCTGTGTGTGACAGCTACTTGGGCAGGGACACGAAGCACTGGTTGGACAGAGAGGGTACTGGAGGTTTTGGCTTGACCACTCAGCTGAGATTTTAACCCTATAGCTGTGCCAGTGGGGAGTCTTATTGGGGATCTGGAGAGAGAAGGAGAAACCAGCCACAGACTGACTGTGATCTATGTGTGGTCGTAAGGGAAATTGTACTTTACTGTGTGTGTACTGATCATCCTCCCAATGTGCACATCCCGCACTGGTGTTAGTGGTGAGGATTGAGGCTCCTTGATTACTGTGCCAGTGCAGGGGCATCACATATTAATTGTTTGGCAGTGGTGGGATAGCCACATCACACATTTATTGGTTGATAGTGGTGAGTTAGCCGCATCATATATTAATTGGCTTGTAGTGGTGCGGATATAAATCAGCTACACAGTGAACATTCAGAGTTCATATTACAATTGTTTTTTTTTGTTAGCTTGGTTAGTCAGGGAGAGCAGGCAAGCATGTCAGTAGAGGAGTATGGCAAGCTGCCAAGGAGCCAGTTGGCTGAGATGGGCCAGGCTAAAGGATTGGTGCATGCCAACCTGACTAAAGCAGACATGATTGCAGCTTTATTCACAGCTGCATCAGAGAATAGCAAGCAGGAGGACAATCAGACTGGCCGGGAAGATGTACAACTCTCAGAAAATGGACAGCTCAACCTTTCCACAGAGGACTTAAAAATCCATCTGGAGTTAGAGAGACTTGAGTTGGAGGCCAAGCATTTGGAAATAGAAGCAGCAGAGAGACTGAGGCATCTACAGACTGAGAAAAATGAGAAACTGCAATGTCTGAAGGCTGAGGAAAATGAGACACTGTGACTCCTGGATGCTGAGGAGAAGGAGAGGCAGAAGCAAAAGGAAAAGGAGATGCTGACACTTCGCCAGAGTCATGAAGGTAATGGGGAATGGGGTAACCGAACCCCAGAAGCAACAAAGGTCAGTAAATTTCTTCCACAATTCACAGAGGAGGATAATTTTGATAGTTTCATTCATAGGTTTGAGAGGGTATGTAAACAGTATGATGTTGACCAAGGGCTCTGGGTATGGTTCCTGATCCCCTTACGCCATGTTAAAGCTGTAACTGTTCTTTCCAAACTGTCTGATAATGACTGAAAACAAACCAAGAGCTGTTAATCAAAAACGTAGTGGGATGTAGATGAAGCAAGTGTTAACAAAAACTCAAAATCAGTTCCAATTAACTTTATTCCAAACGGATATCCACAGATAAGTGCTTTCACTATACAAGCTTCCTCAGATCTAAACAGATTGGATTAACATAACCTGAGGTATATATACACAATTCAAATCAATTAACTTATCAAGTCTTAAAAGGACATACCAAGTTGCCTAATAAAAACTTTAAAAATATATAAAAAATCTATTAAACATATATAAAAAATGCATCAGGAGCTTAGGGATGCATAAAGATCCATACAAATTATGAGAAAGATATATAATGTGTGTGCACATGAGTGAACGCATAAACATAGCTATCTGACATTCCTACACTGTCTCAATTTCGGTTTTATGGAAGCTCTATCATTAAGCCCTAACCCTCTATCAGCTCTTAAAAGAATAATCCATTCACTTTCTTTACTCTCAGTATATGTCCTAATGTCACCGCCTCTCCTGTTCGGAGCGACGATTTCCAGAACCTTAAATAAAAATTCATGGGTATTTCCACATAGGGTTATGTGTTTTGCTAGTGCATTATGAGGTGAAAACAAACCAAGAGCTGTGGCTTGGACCTGTGCCACTCTTCTTATTCAGTCAAATAAAAACACAACATTATGTAAAACACACTTTAATGGTGTAAAAACAATAAATAGTGAGTGCTTTCATTTAAACCAATGTTAAATTTCATCAGACATAATATTGTTTACATTACTTCTTTAAATAATAGCAGCTTCCATTTTATTGGACATAATCCGACTTATATCAACAGTAACATGTCTGATCAAATGTAAGTTGCTATTATTTAAAGAAGTGATGTGAACAATATTATCTCTGATGAAGTTTAACATTGGTTTAAATGAAAGCGCTCACTATTTATTGTTTCTATCCCATTAAAGTGTTTGATTTTTACATAATTTGGAGTTTTTATTTGCTTGAATAAGAACAGTGGCTTAGGTCCAGGCCACAGCTCTTGCTTTGTTTTCAGTCGCTTGTGCTGTATAAATTTTAATGTCTTATAATGACTACTTAAATTATAATGTTATAAAGAATTGTTTGCTAGAATTTTTTAAATTAACACCTGAAGCTTATAAGAAAAAGTTTCGTGAGCATAGACGCAAGGCAGATGAAAGTGTGTGTGAATATGTTGTTGAACTAAGCACTTATTTTCATAGGTAGGTGAGTGGATGTCAGGTCATGACTTTTGAAGGGCTGGAAGACCTTTTAGTGAGGGATCAATCCTTTAGCCCTTTGCCTGAGGACATGAGGATTTGGTTAGCTGATAGACAATGCCTTACTGTAGATGAGTTGGGGAAGAAGGGAGACCTATACCTAGCAAGCAGGGTATCACTCCACAGGAAAGGGACACCCAGTGCTGCTCATTGGTCTAAGGGAACCCATCATGGGCAGCCCAGACTGTCCCAATAGAATCTGCCAATAGCAGGGGAAGCCACTAGTCCAGGTACACATCCAGGACCTAGGGTTAAATGTTTTAAATGCAACCATTGGGGCCATGTAGCATATAGATGTCCATGGAGGCAAGCTGGGGAACAAAACGTGGGAGAGCCAGTAAGTGGGAATGACAAAATGCCAACAGTAAGTTGTCTCGAGACAGCAAGGATACCAAACTACCACAAGAGGTTATATCCTATTTTAGTGAAAGAGAAAGAGGCCATTGCTAAGAGAGAGACACAGCCTCTGACCTAACCATTCTAAAGCCTGCAATGGTTACAGAGGAGCACTACTTGCTTGGGCAGTCTACACCAGCCAGTGCTTTAGAAGGGACCCCCATTCCAAATACCTTTGGCTAGGGTTCACCTTGACTGGTTGAAAAGGAAGCCAGTAAGTAGATGTGTTTGAGGATACCCCTGCAGATGTCTTGATAGGGAGTGATTTTGATAATGCATGTGTGCATGCAGTTACATGCAGTTAGGCTTGGAGAAAAGCATGTGGGTCTGGTAGCCTGGGGGAGACCCAGACAGATGCACACTTGCAGCCAGGACTGGTGAGGTGGTTACTTCAGGGAGGGAGCTACCCTGTAGCAGTGAGACTGAAGGTGAGCCACAGCTGCTTATGGGTACTGATGTTCCTTGGACAGAGTGACTGCAAGGGCAGAGGTGAGTAGTAGTAGTAACCAGGCCGACAGTGAGACACCACTGTCAGAGGATACCAGACTTCCTGTGGAAGGGGAGCTGGGAAGAGTTGCAAAGAGATAGTTGAGACAGGCTCAGTTCTCAGATCCAACATTACAAGACCTGAGGGAGGTAGCTAGTGAGGCACCTGATTGTCAAGGAAAGGGGGAATCTGTATACTGGGACAAAGGGTTACTGTATAGAGAGTGGACTCCTGAGGGAGGGCTAGAGGGTGAGAGAATACAGCAATTGGTTGTGCCCAGAGCCTACTATCTGGTATTTTTATCCATAGCCCATGATATTATCTTTGCAGGTCATATAAGCATAAAACGTACAAAGAGACGTATTATGCAGAACTTTTATTGACCTGGGATTTTCAGAGATGTAATAGTGTACTGCAGGACCTGTGAGCAGTGCCAAAAGGTAATCAAGGCAGGAGACAAGGTGACAGCTCCTCTGATGTCTTTGTCTGTGATTGAGGAGCCATTTCAGAGGGTAGCAATGGATATTGTGGGGCCTCTGAGTACCTCAGGTTCCACAGAGAAAAAGTATATCCTAGTAGTAGTGGTAGTAGATTATGCTACCAGATACCCTGAGACAGTGGCTCTGTCCTCCATTGAGGCAGAAAAGGTGGCAAATGCTTTGTTAGGGATTTTCAGCAGGGTAGGTTTCCCAAAAGAAATACTGACTGACAGAGGTGCCAATTTCATGTCAGACCTGCTGCCTTGTCTTTGGAAGTACTGTGGGGTGAAGCACCTAAAGACCACCCCCTACTATCTCCAGACTAATGGTCTTGTTGAGAGGTTAAAATCTACACTCAAGACAATGCTACAGGCATTTGCAGATCAGTTTAAGAGTGACTGAGACAAATATTTTCCCCATCTGTTGTTTGTAACAGAGAGGTTCCCCAGGAAGTTTTATCCTTTGAGGTGTTGTATGGGCATAGGGTGAGGGGACCTCTAGATTTAATTTGAGATGAGTGGAATGGTGAGTGTAAATCCCACAAGGAGTCTGTTGTAACATATTTCCTAAACCTCAGGACAAGGCTCAGGGAACTCATGGGCTTGGCCCAGAATAACATGGCAGAAGTCCAACAGCAGAAAAATGTGTGGAATGACAGGAATGTTCGAGCTAGAAAGTATGACGTAGGGCAGCAGATAGTTCTAATTCCTGTCAGACACAACAAGCTGCAGGCAGCTTGGGAGGGGCCCTACTAGGTGGTAAGAAAGTTCAGTGATTTTAACTATATGGTTCAACTGCTAGGCAGGAGACAGGGGCACAAATTATACCATGTTAACATGATGAAACCTTTCCATGATAGGGAGGCCCTTGTGCTGAGTATTTGCAGTGGATTGCAGGCAGAGTCTGAAGGAAATCTGCTGACTAATCTCCTCAGTAAGACTTGGACTGACACCTCAGTGGAAGGGATAGCAATGTCCCAGCAGTTATCCCCTACCCAGGTTCAAGAAATCCGAGCAGTGTTACAGGAGTTTAGGGAAGTTCACTGGGAAACCAGGGTGCATTCACCTGGTGCAACACCATATGGCTACAGGACCCCAAAGGCCTATTAAGAAGGCCCATTATAGGGTGCCCGAGAGAGTCAAACAGACTCTGAGAAAAGAGATACAGGAAATGTTGGAACTAGGGGTAATTCAGAGTCCAGCAGTCTTTAGGCCTCCCCAGTGGTGTTAGTACCAAAGAAGGATGGCAGCACCAGGTTCTGTGTGAACTAAAGGAAATTAAATAGTCACACAGAGTCAGATACTTACCCCATGCCTAGGACAGATGAAGCCCTAGAGCAGCTGGGTGGGGTTAACTATCTTACCATCATTGATCTTACCAAGGTTTACTGGCAGGTGCCCTTGACCCACAGTGCTAGAGAGAGGTCAGCCTTTGTGACTCCTTTTGGCTTGTGTGAGTTCACGAAGATGCCCTTTGGGATGAAAAATGCCCCAGCAACTTTCCAGAGGCTGGTAGATCATATCCTAGCAGGAGATTTTTGCCCTTGCTTACCTAGATGAGATTGTCATCTACAGCCATTCCTGGACACCTTCAGGATGTCAGGGAGATGCTGGGCAGACTACAGAGAGCAGGGTTGACCATTAAGCCCAGCAAATGTCAGGTGGGTATGGCAGAGGTCTCCTACCTGGGACATAGAGTGGGGAGTGGTAAGATCAGGCCAGAACCTGCCAAAGTGGAAGCTATTCAGGCATGACCTGCACCTGTTACCAAAAAGCAGGTGAAGGGATTTTTAGGGACAACAGGGTACTACAGAAAGTTTGTCTCCAATTATAGTACCATAGCTGCTCCACTCACAGACCTGACAAAGAAAAACAGGCCAGATAAGGCAGTGTGGACCCCAGCATGTGAGCAAGAACTCCAGAAGCTTAAAGAAGTTTTGGGAGGACCCCATGTGTTAGTCAGTCCAGATTACAGCAAAGAATTTGTTGTGCAGGTGGATGCTTCAAACCATGGGGTGGGGGCTATACTTAGCCAGATTTCTTCAGAGGGAGAGGAGCACCCAGTGGTTTATCTCAGTCATAGGCGAGGAATGCTATGCAGCTGTAGAAAAGGAATGTCTAGCCATAGTGTGGGCACTGCAGAAGCTTCAGCCTTATCTGTATGGAAGAAAACTCATTGTAGTTACAAACCACAACCCGCTAACATGGTTACATTGAGCCAGCCAGCAAAATGCCAAGTTACTAAGGTGGAGCCTAGGGTTGCAAGCATATATGACAGTGCAGCATCGCAGTGGGATTAGCAATGCCAACACAGATGGGCTCTCAAGACAGGGAATGGGGTAAGGTATTCCCAGATAAGCTCAACCCTCTCAAGCAATGTTTCTCAAGGGTCACTTGAAAAATTAGCTTGAGTTTTTTGGGGGGGGGGTTGTGAATGCTGCCACCCCAGCTAGCTGGAACTTTGTAAATAATTCTATGTCATTTGTGAATAGTAATATGATTTGTATGCTTGTTCTACAAATGTAAGAAAACATGTTATGTGTGTATTAAACTGCTGGTGCAGAAGTGTGTGTTAAACTGTATCTTATGTGCTGAGCTTCAAGAATGTAACCACAGTGTACCCTAGTGGAAAGAACAGAGTTAACTTGCAAACTCTAAGAAAACAAGTGAATTTGTTATGATGGTGTTTATCTCAGCTAGGAGACAGAATGTCTGCAGCTAGAAATTCTTTCTATTGTCTGGAAACAGAAATAATTATAAGTTTCAAAGGTAAAAGTGTGTAACTGTTTTACGACTTCCAGTTCTAGGCAAGCTAAGGTGCCTTCCCAGCAAGCTTCTTATTCCTGTTGCTGGAATTATAATCAAGCTCCAACGCATCAAATCCACCCTCAGCCATGCCCTCTATCCACGTTGACAGAAAAAACAGTAATATCCACCAAAGCACGAGATGAAGATAAATATTCTGTTGTGTTGTAAAATAGAAACACATACAGCTCATAAAATAATGGAATAAAACAATAGCCAGAAAAAACATAAAAATGGCGTTTAATGAATGAAAATGTCCTTGCTGGGAATGGTGACAAACTAATACTGTTTAGAGAGGATGGACAATTCGATGATGCTTCCTGGGTCCTTGAGTACACCAGAAATATCTGAATGTGCCAGTGTTGGTGCGAAAGTGTTTACAAAAGCAGTTGATGACTTGGAATATAATTTGCTTAAGTTTAAAAGCTTGCAGATACAGAGGCATCATCTTGAGGTGTGTTTCAGTGTAACATCATGCCGAGAGGGCTACGGGTCCTTACGATACCTACATATGGGGAATAATATACAGAATTGCTAACCCAGTGGCAAAAAATAAATTTAGATGTAAGCACTAAGTACATTAACCTTCTTATTGACTTTTTTAAGCCAGAAAATGATTCACTGGCTTTAAAGATAAGTAAACAACAATCTTCCCTGTATAAGCATTTTCCTATGTGCCTGGTATATTCATGCCTGGATAGACTGGTTGATACAGTGATGTTGTATGAGAGGAAATTATTGCATTAGAAACGTCTAAAAGTTGAGAGGGATATGGCTGATTTTAGACAAGGCCATGTGGTTATGTGGCCTAGAAATATACCTGTGACAGTGAATAAGGTTTTAGATGCCTCTATAGCTTGCGGTAAGCTGCTGAGAGGCTCAGTGACTGCTCGGTCTTGTAGTCAAACTGCCTCGAGCCAGCTAGTGTAAGTGACAGAATCTGTTTCAGGCAATGATATTGCTGTGACTAGTGAATCAACAGCTACTACAGTTACATGCCCACATGTGCTGCCTTTGGGTGGTGATGTGAGGAGGAAGGTCTTGCAGACCAATAATAATGAAACTGTGCATCATATAAGGATGGGAGATCTGTTGTTTTCCCTTTACCGATCGATCAGGGATGACATTTGGACAGGAGTCTTTCCAGGACCAGGGGGCAGGTCAAAAGGAAACTGCCCTTGGAACAGAACACCTCTTAGTCTCTGAAGAAGATGTAGAAACAAATAGAGACTCGATTGTGTGGAATATATCCAGCAGACAGTTAATTAGTGATGAACTACATGTGCTTGAGAGAGAGTTGCCTTTTATTCCCACTCAGCATAGCAATTTAACTGATACTATTGTTGATTCTAAACTGTTTCGTAGGAATCTTTGTCTAAGAATTTAATTTGGTGGTGTAGGGTCACCATCTAACTCAGAATATACAAAATTTTAGGAAGCCGAGTTTATACATGCCTAACATGCACCCACTTGAAGAAGCCTTTGGTAGGGTGGTTGAAAATTATTTGTACACACTTTATGATGAACGAGTTTTTAAGCCCCCTAGGAGATGTTATAACTTTACTTTTAATGAATGGTTAGCACTGTCAAAATTACAGGAAGACACCACTATAGTTATTAAACCAGCTGATAAAGGGGGTTCTGTTGTTGCTATGGATAGGATATTTTATTTTACTTCAGTGAAGTGCATGTTGAATAAGACTTATTTTTACATGGTTATTGATGTTGTCTTTATCGATAATTTGAAAACTAGGATCAATAGAACATTAGAAGATTGTTTGTATAGTATACTCATTAGTTTTAGATTTTTTAAAATTATTTTTTGGTGGAGAATCCCTTAATTTGCCAACATTCAGGGTCTCTTGAAGATACATAAGGACAGACATAATCCACCTATGAAACCCATTGTTGCTGGTCATAACTGGTGTACTGAACCCTTCTCCCTTATCAAAGAGAAGAAACTACACCCAATCTTGAATACTAATATGAGTCTTTTGAGAGATTCTAAACAATTTTTATGTGACTTTTACAGATTTATGGAAGGATTACCTCCTGGCTCTGATTATT
This sequence comes from Protopterus annectens, assembly GCF_019279795.1. Lineage (NCBI taxonomy): Eukaryota > Metazoa > Chordata > Ceratodontiformes > Protopteridae > Protopterus > Protopterus annectens. The sequence continues at coordinate 324,949,773 of NC_056745.1, read as the reverse complement.
ATTTGGTTATGATGGATGTTCAATTGCTGTTTACAATAATACCCAACAACTTTGGTTTAGACTGTGTCAAGCTGTATTTGACTAAGTATAGTAGGTATGATACTTCCTGTATAGATTTAGTATCCCTATGTATGGAGATAGTCCTGGTGAATAATGTTTTTATGTTTGATGGTGTTTATTACCTTCAGAAGCATGGTGTATCTATGGGCACCTCGAATGCCAATAGCTATGCCAACATGGTTACAGCTATGTTGAAGGAGGATCACATGCTTCATTTCTCTATTTTTAGAATCCATGCTCTATTCCATTGGCAGTTTGTCGATTATTTGTTTTTTGTGTGGTCAGGGGATGTGTTTGGTTTATACACATTCCACAACTGTTTGATCAACTCTACCCCTGTTTTGAAGTTTACTATGACCTTTTCTGAGAGGGAGGCCAATTTTGTAGAAATTAGTGTGAGTAGGTCCAGCAATTGGATGCTGGGTACCAGCATCTATAGGAAATCCTGTTATAAGAATACCCTACTACATAGACGCAGTATGCATCCAAGGCATATTTTCAGAAATATAGTTAAGGGACAAGGAATGAGAGCCTCCAGGCTTAATGCCTTAGAGGAGGATTTTCAATCTGAGATTTCTGACCTAAAGAATAGGTTATACAAGAGGGGTTATGAAGTAGATAGAGATTTTCATGTGATCCCTATAGCCAAACCTTATTTCTCTGAACACTGTATGTCACTGGTTTGTGTTAATGATAGAGCAGCAGTTGAATTAAGCCACACTGCCTCCATTTCTATATCTTATACCTCTGATGTTGGGATGATTGCCAAGGTTATAGGGAAGCACTGGGGTGTTCTGACTTCTGATCACCAGATACAAAGGTTGGTAGGGGCGACACCAAGGTTTTGTTATGAGAATAAGAAGTCATTAAAGATCAGATGGTGTTATCCACCCATGTGGGAAGTGTAATTACTGCTGCTATATTGACAGCAGCGGGATTTTTATACATCCTGATACAGGGATGAAATATACATTTAAAGTTAGTGCTGATTGTACAATATCACATGTTTTTTATTTATGTTACTGTATAGAGTACAAAGCATTCTATATTGGTAAAACTGATAGAGTGTTAAGGGATAGAATGAGAGAACACCTATATAATATTTGTGTTGGTTCAACCAATAATGCTCTGTCTAAACATGTCAAAGCTGAGGATGCAGGACATACCTTTAGGTTTATGGTAATAGATATTGTGCAGCCCGGTCCATGTGAAGGGGACATTCAGGATCACATAAAGACCAGGGAGGTTAGATGGATTATTCAACTGAGGGCAGATCAAGGCTAAGGGCTGAATGAAAAAGTTCTCTTACAACCTTTTTTGAAAGGACGTTGAATTGCTTTGTAGTTTTATAAGTCCTATTAGTATTTATATATTTATGTATATATTTTTTTAATTTGTTTTTTAATATATATTTTGTATATATACTGCATTGTATTCATATGCTTTTGATTACCACTATATGGGGGACTTGATGCTCTCATTACTTATAGTGATTGCTGACACATTTTAACTTCCTAGGACTTTAAGGATAGGTGCCCAACTGTTAATTGTTAATCACTTGATTAGCTGTTGAGATTTTTGTATAAACTGAGGTTAGTGGTTGGATTTGTAGGTCTGAAGAAGCTGTTTGTGAAGGTACTTACCTTTGTTCATTCATTAAATGTCATTTATTTATTTATGGTTATTCGGCTATTGTTTTATTCCGTTGTTTTATTTGTTGCATGTGTTTCTGTTTTACTATATAACAGAATATTTATCTTCATCCGCGTGCTTTGGTGGATATCTTGAAATATTTTTTTTTTCCAAAAATCTTTATTTTAAATTTTAATTTTAGTACAGATCAAAACATCTGAAAGAAAAGAAACACTTGTTGTTTTGTACAATAATGGTATACATTACATGCTTGTAGAACACAAAACTAAATTATTTACAACTGTACAAAAGTGCCATACAACCTCTTATAAAATTCAGCCCAAAACGCTTACAATATTATACAATATTCTTGCCATTATTTATCTAAATGTGAGTTTAGAAATGTAGCTCTGAGTTTGTTGGTTGTGTCATTGTGTTTATGAAATAGAATTAGGCTAGAATTGTTAAAGACCTGTTCCAAGATTTCTAATTTCTTATTATTTTTATTTTTTATATCAATTATCTATTTATGAGCTGACAAGTGTTTGATTGCCATATTTGTGAATTTGTCCCAAGTGATAGTCAGCCGATCCACCCATTTGGATGCTATGTATAATTTCATTAGTAAGAATAATGTTATAAGAATGTTCGCTTGACTTTTGGATATTTCTGTTGGGTAATGTGAAGTAGTGTGAATTTTCATGTCAGTGCTGCTTTTTCATAGCCTATGTTTTGTAATTGGATTTTTAGGGAGTTCCATAATTTGTATGCACATTTTCAGCTCCAAAAAACATGGATTAGATCAGCTTCCTGTGTCTTGCATTATGGGCAGTATGGTGAGTTGGATGTGTTAAATTTATGAAGTATTGAGGGGGTAAGGTAAGCATTGTTGTTGATCATAAGTTGTGTGTACGTTAACATTTTTAGTGATATTGCCTTAACTGTTAAAACCATAGCCTGTCTCAACTGTTGTTCAGTGATGGATGGGTTTATTTTAGCCAATACTTAGAGAAGAGTAGATTATTTTGCAGTTTAATCTCATTTATCATTTTGTATGTGCTGGATATATTTTTTCCCCTGGATAACATTATTTTCCATCGGGATTCACAATTGTTTATATCTATTGTATTTATGTTAGTATTTTGTAGGTATCTGAAACATAGTTCTTTGATTTGTCTCAGGATGATTGTGTATGATTTTGGCAAGTTAAGTTGCGTTCTCAACTCTGTATTTGAGCAGTTGTGGTAGGGGTAAAGATCACGGATTCTCTTGTCCTTTAGTAATGGGTAGTTATTGAGGTTTATTATTGAGTTATTAATTTTTAAATTTGGATTATTATGTATGGGTTGAAATATTTCCATTGCTGAACACAGACCAAGGGAAATAAACTGCTTTTGAACAGTGATGATGAAGTGTTTTAGAGGGTCAGTGATCTTATAATGTTTTCCTTTGTCTGGTAATTATAAATCATATAGCGGAGAAAGAAAGAAATCTTTCTTTTAACAATTTAACAGGTTAACATGTTACTATAAAAGCACATCAATAAGGCAAACTTCTAATAATCTCCTTAATGTTAATTAATTATCAGATCCCTTCTCAGAGTATCACCGTGATAAACTGCAGCGATAGCATTTTCTGTAAAACAGTTCTTGGAAATGCATCTTGTTCTTTGTACAGATTACACCAAAATGTTTTAAGCAATTTATATAACTTCTACTTTCAGTAGTGACAACAGATCTAAGGCAAGCATTTGACCACTGATCATTTACTGCTATGTATGTTTTACATCAAATATAGTGAGAGGTCTACTTAGCATTGTTATTTTCAGTTTGACATTTAACATGTAGAACTTGTCAACCAGACTAAGTAGTGTAACATGCATCTATTTGCTTGCTTTAGTTACTTTATTTTACATCACTTCGAACATTGGTTAGGATACTTACAGATACCATTTGCCTTTTGGCAATTAGATTTTCTAAACAGCAAATTGCTGTTAGATTTGAAATGACCTGCAGTGAAACTCTCATTAAGCCGAATTACTGATTAAGCAGGTTTAATTTTTTTCATTTTGCTGTTCAGTACCTTTTTAAGAGTTCTGAAGACCTGGGGTTCATGATCAATTGTCTTAAAATGTGTAATCCTGTAGGTTTCTGACCTCTTAAGCCTTCCTCGGCTTGTTTTCTTTGAATATTGCCTTTCGTTTCCACTTCCTGGTTTCTTATGGCTGCTACCAACTTCGTAGGGGGAAGGCATTTAGCTGTAAAGTCCTGGGAAATGGTCCCCTTTTAATTGGGATGTCTGGCAAACAGGCAGTGCTTTTTTTGTTCCTTCCACTTAGTTTTACCTTTCCTTCTCACCTTGTGGTTGGTCACTGCATTTTAGTGGCCTATAAAGCAAGAACAAGATGAAAACAGATGATCCCGGACTAAAGTGACTTCAAAGCAGACAGAAATTCACCCGAGGCTCGTTTTTCCAATAATTCCTTCTTCAATTCATTTCCAGTGAAGGTGTTTTCTTCAAGACTGCTTGGAAGGTTTATTTTGCTTCCTTTGGATAATCGACCATGTATTTTACATCTTTGAAGTGGAATAAGAGTGAGTTTAGATACTTCATTTGGAATTTTATTTTTTTTCCTATCAGGTACTTGCAGAATGGTGACAGCTGCTGTCTAGCTTGTCTTATTTGGATGGGTAAGTCTTATGCAAAGAAGATCCTATTGTTGTTCCAGGTAAGGAGACCTTTTTTTTTTGCAGTGAATAGGATTTTTGAACATCTTGATAGTTTAATAGTTTGATGTATACAGGTCTGGGTTTGTTTGTTTGGACTTCTCTTAAGGCACAGTGGACTCTTTCTATTATCTGTTGTGATTCTTCAGATTCCTCAAGTAGTAATTTTAGTATTTGTTTAATGGTCATTATCAGATTGTTGCGTGTAATAGATTCAGGAATTCCTCTGATAATTATGCTGTTTCTTCGAGAGCAAGCTTCAAGGTCTATTAGTTTAGCTTGCATGACCTGAATTTCCTTTAGATTAGAGTCAGTTTTTTGTGGTATAGTGTCCATTTTTATTTCATTTTCCAGAATTTTATATTCAGATTTTTCAGTTTTGGTCAAAATTTGGTTGAAAGATTCTCCGAATGTTTTGAATTGTAGAGAAGGATCTTGTATTGCTTGCTGTATAGGAAGTAATGCATTTTTAATGTCCTCTAGGTTAGCTGGCTGGTCTGTTTTATTTTTATAAGGAGTTCTTGAATTTTCCACTTGCTTTGTCGTCCTCTGTCTTTTTGTTGTTGTGTCTTTTTCAGGTGAAGCTAAAACTGAATATTTTATGTTTGTAGTAGAAGTTTCCATGTTGTTTTTTTCCTTCGACATTTTGCAGTCGGATGGATTACAGATTTTCAAGATCCCTGTAGGGTCTCAGCACCACATGTCATTGGCTTTGTTATAGGTCTTGAATAATCCTTCCAGATTTTCTGTTTTCTGCTTCTTTATTTTATATCTTTTGTTGCTGCTGTGTCTCTTAGGAGGGTTCCTTGTATTATTTTTCCTATTTTTATTCTTCTGAGCTTACGGGAAGTGTGGTTTTATTCAGGGTATTTTCAGAGAGCTAGGAATAGCAGTGCCTACAGAACTGCAACCATATTGTTCTCAAAATCTTGAAATATTTTGATCTACATCTTCCTGATTACCAAAAAACAGCCTAAGATTTAACAAACGACAGAAAGCAATAACATCTTTGGCAAAAACATCTTCTGGTACCAGATGACAAGGGATAAAACCTAAATCTTTATTAAGCAACTCATTTTCCACAAGTGACAAAACCAAATAAGAAATATTGTGTACATTACAGCTCTTTTTATTTGGACAGCATCAGTTGTAAAATTGTCTCTAAGTTGGATCCTCCTGTGACCATGTTTCCTTCCACCCCTTCTAATTCTTCTAAAGGGGTGACCCCAGACTTCCTTTTAGCCACCGGAGACAAAGACATTTCAACATTAGTCTCATTGGCTGACGGAAAACTCCTCAGCTGACGAGTCAGGGGAAGTCTTTTTCAGAACTGATTTATTCCTCTTATGCTTTTGTGATGGCAACTGTTCCTTATTCTGAGCAAACTTAACTTTCTTACTATCAAATGGTTTCCCCCTTTGATCATCTTTAATATCCCTATCAAACTTTTTTGTCATACGTGTTTTTAAGTCTTTCTCTTTTATGGCCAAATTCTTAATAAGGGAATCCACTTTTTGCTTATAATCATTTTGTTGTTCAAATTGTTTGGCAGTTTCAAACAATGTCTTTAGACTATCACCCAAACCATTTATTTTCCTGGTATAAAAGTTCATAAGAATCTTAAAAAAAATCATTGAGGCTTGTTGCTGTGCCTCCTGCCATTCTTGCCACAACTGTTCATCCAGCCCTTTCACAAAAGGTTGTAAACGGACCCGAATTTCCCTAGGACACAAACCCTTTATCAAATAAACTTTAAAAAGATGCAAATGCCAAACATTAACACGTAACTCTTTGATATTGTCATAAATTTGTCAAGTTGCAGAAGAAAAAAATTATCTGTTTTGTCACGCTGTTGACTGGAACTTGGGAAAAAATGCCAGTATCATCTTTATCGGCTGTTAATTCACTCAGTAGCTCTATTAAATCCATTTTTGCCAGTCAAATAAGGTTAGGCTGTATAACCAGCACAAAAACAGAGATAAAAAATCAAACTAAGCCTTCGGTAGATACTAGGTGCTCCAAAACCAGCATTTCAGTGTTCTATTGGAACGTGCCACTTGTAAAGGTAACCAGACGGTAAGGACAAGGTAAAAAAATTCACATATAATCTTCAAAAGTCAGAATTATATATCCAAAAGCATGTAAAAACCTGTTTTATAAGCCAGAAACATCAGAAACATTCATCCAGAATACTGGATACTAAAAGACCAACAAAATATATTTAGTCTATTGTTCAAATATACAGCTGTCTTATAATATTTAATCCATTCCACAGAGGCCAACAGTGTGGGCACTTTTAAATCACCAAAAACTACAAACGCATGCAGGTACAGTCTGCAGGTGCACGGCCCAACTACAGAAATCCCAAAAAGTTGGATTATTAAGTTAAGAGGGTTATTTTTTATAGGATTGAATGATTGTTTATAGTTGACCAATTAGAATGGAATAGGAAGCATTTAAGGCTTGATGTTATGTTGGATTCTTTACACTGATGAAGGCTTATATAGCCGAAACTGGTATGTAAAATAAATTGTCCCCCTGGAGATTGTGTGCTAGTTTTTTTTTGTTTTTTGTTTGTTTGTTTGTTTTTTGGAATGTTAGTAGTCGGGCCGTGCACCTGCAGACCATACTTGCGTGCATCGTGGTTTTTGGGTATGTGTCCTATCCCCACCACATCACAGCAGCCTTGTGAGCTCTGCTATGACTGGCCTGAAGAGATATGCAAGTGTCTTTGTGCACGAGTAACCTCCTCACCAAGCAGTGTACTGCCAAGATCGCCAGGTACGGCTATGAGCTGTTAACAAACTGCTTCCAGTAGCTTAGGGTTTGATTCCCTCAGCCTCCACTGGCCTAATATTGCTATTGTAATGAGTCTAGGCTGCCTGTCCTCCTCATTATGGTTGAGCCAGCACTGACTGCCCACTCCCATTCTCCCACACCCAGTTGTTCTGGTTCCTGTGCCACTAGTCAAACACAGGCTTTCTGGGGTAGTCAGGGCTTTATTCCTTTGCACCACAGGTCCACACTTCTATTGTATGCTTTTGAGGTTTTTTTTTTTAAATTAAAGCATGTCATTTTTATTGGAGCTTTCTAGACATAAATATACATTGTGAATTGTTCTTCCAACAATGCCACTAGGTCAGGCATATTTTAGTACAGATCTTCAGCATTGCTGCTTATTTTCTTTCATTTTTCATTTGCATTGCCTCTTTTTGCCTCATTCAGGTTAACATTGTACTTGCCTATCACTATTTATCTCAAATCTCCTTATATAGTTCTCACCAGTGGAATTTATATGACTAGCTATTGTAATTTTTATTTATTTTTCATTTATTTGTATTTAATTACCAGAATAGTTTGACTGACAAAGCCTATTTTCATTTAAGGCCTGAGGAGGAGATCTGTAGAATACAATAGTTTGAACAAACCATGATGCACTTTCACAGTACAATACAATTTAAAAAGTGCTCCGACAGCTAGTATAGAGGGTTAACCCTCATACCCTTAACCCTCTGACAGCTAGTATAGAGGGTTAACCCTCATACCCTTAACCCTCTGACAGCTAGTATAGAGGGTTAACCCTCATACCCTTAACCCTCTGACAGCTAGTATAGAGGGTTAACCCTCATACCCTTAACCCTCTGACAGCTAGTATAGAGGGTTAACCCTCATACCCTTAACCCTCTGACAGCTAGTATAGAGGGTTAACCCTCATACCCTTAACCCTCTGACAGCTAGTATAGAGGGTTAACCTCATACCCTTAACCCTCTGACAGCTAGTATAGAGGGTTAACCCTCATACCCTTAACCCTCTGACAGCTAGTATAGAGGGTTAACCCTCATACCCTTAACCCTCTGACAGCTAGTATAGCGGGTTAACCCTCATACCCTTAACCCTCTGACAGCTAGTATAGCGGGTTAACCCTCATACCCTTAACCCTCTGACAGCTAGTATAGAGGGTTAACCCTCATACCCTTAACCCTCTGACAGCTAGTATAGAGGGTTAACCCTCATACCCTTAACCCTCTGACAGCTAGTATAGAGGGTTAACCCTCATACCCTTAACCCTCTGACAGCTAGTATAGAGGGTTAACCCTCATACCCTTAACCCTCTGACAGCTAGTATAGAGGGTTAACCCTCATACCCTTAACCCTCTGACAGCTAGTATAGAGGGTTAACCCTCATACCCTTAACCCTCTGACAGCTAGTATAGAGGGTTAACCCTCATACCCTTAACCCTCTGACAGCTAGTATAGAGGGTTAACCCTCATACCCTTAACCCTCTGACAGCTAGTATAGAGGGTTAACCCTCATACCCTTAACCCTCTGACAGCTAGTATAGAGGGTTAACCCTCATACCCTTAACCCTCTGACAGCTAGTATAGAGGGTTAACCCTCATACCCTTAACCCTCTGACAGCTAGTATAGAGGGTTAACCCTCATACCCTTAACCCTCTGACAGCTAGTATAGAGGGTTAACCCTCATACCCTTAACCCTCTGACAGCTAGTATAGAGGGTTAACCCTCATACCCTTAACCCTCTGACAGCTAGTATAGAGGGTTAACCCTCATACCCTTAACCCTCTGACAGCTAGTATAGAGGGTTAACCCTCATACCCTTAACCCTCTGACAGCTAGTATAGAGGGTTAACCCTCATACCCTTAACCCTCTGACATAGTAGTTCAAGATTTGGTTCTCTAGCTTCCACTGGCCTACTGTTTGACTTTCTGTGTGTCACTTCACCAGACAGTAGCTGGGGAAATTCGAACTAGGGTCCTTAACTGACTCTTAGATTGCATGTCTTGCTACTACCTATGAACCTGTATGTGCACTTATTATCTTTTGTTTTACACAACTGTGCAGAAAGTGAGAAATAAACTTGAGGAGCTAAATTGTCAGATACTGTGAGATACAATGTAGGATAAAACTTTGTACACAGTTCAGTAATTTATAGTTGGAATCATTCACACCTGGTGTTGTATTTCCTAAGTTAAGAACAGCATTAAGCACATACAGGTACACATGAATTCTCTAAGTATTCATATGTATGGTGTGTGGAAGAAAAAGAGAAACAAGCAAGAAAGATGTAGAGGTCTGGAGACTATATGATATGGATGAGATTTTCAGCTCCTTTACATGCAGTACAAATGTGGTTATTCACAGGATATCTTACATCTGTTGTGAGATGAGAACTGAGGGATAGAAAAAAGATGGAGTGATAGAGAGGTTAGGTACAAACCTGTATGTCACCCAGTGGATAGCCAAATGGCTCACAGACAGGAACCAGGAAGTTAGAATTGGGGCGTCCACCTCTACAAAGAGACCAGTCACAAGTGGAGTCCCTCAAGGATCAGTCCTTGGACCGCTCAATTTTGGCATTTACTTCTCAGAAGTCAAGGCCAATGTCAGTGGTCTCTGGCTGACTAAATTTGCAGATGATTGCAAATTAGGAGCTGTCATTGAATCTCACACTGACACAAATGTTCTACATGAGGGGCTGACACAGACAAACAACTGGTGTCAGTCATGGACTAAAACTAAATGCCAAGAAATGGATAATAATATCCTTTGGGAAGTCATCCATCCCTGGTAACTATCATATTGGCAATACACTCCTTAGAGCTGACCTGGTAGTCAGGGACTTAGGGACACACATAGATACTAATCTAGCCTTTGATCATCACGTGTCTACAGTGGTGAGGAAATCATTCTGTGTTGCGCAACTTATAAACAAAGGCATGGCATCTTAGTCCAAGGAAGTCATTGTTCCACTGTATTCAGCATTCATCAAACCAATCATTGAGTACAATGCCCCCTTTGCTATGTACCTAACCAGGCATATCCAACAAATGGAATGTCCACAGAGGTTCATCACTAAAGGAATACATGGCTTAAGTAACATGTCCTATGCAGACCGCCTCAAGGCCCTATCCCTGTATTCTGTCTCCTACAGACTTTTGAGGGGAGATCTATGGCTGACATACAGGACATTGTCAGATCCCACCTTGATGGACCTCCTGCATATCCACAAACCAAACAGCACCTGAATTACCCATTCTAAAGACCTAAACCTTGTCTGTGATATAAATAGGACCTGCTGGAGAGCTAGATATGTATCCCAGAGACTACCCTGTCTATGGAACAGACTCCCCATCCATGTGAAGCAGAGTTCCTCCCTAATCCAATTCAACTGCAACTTGGGCAATTGGATGGGAAAATGGAAATTCATCCCTGGTTTGGCACCTATGTCTCTGATGCAAACAGGTAACCTGTAAATGGTTCATTTCCCAGGCCCATCCTTACACTTATCAAGGGTATCAGAACTTGTCAGAGATTTGTGAGGCATGGTTAGGCTTAAAAAGACCCGTGTGGTCGTCGGCCTAGTAAACATCTATGAACCTATGAACCTATGAGAGACTGGAAGAAGAGAAAAATAGGGAAACATGGATAGAAGCTGATACAATTACCAAAGAGGAGCGGGTAGATGATCATGTGGTCATCACAGGTCCTTTTTATGTGAAAATGACATTTTTTTTAATGTTTCTGTGCTTTTCACTTCAGATAATTTAAGTGCTGTTTGCGGAAACTCCTGGTTCTCATCACAAGTAGATTCGGGCTATCACATGGTTTTCAATTTCCCTTCCTCTCTCTCTCTCTCTCTCTTGTCTCATTTTGTCTTTCTCTTCCCATTCCCTATCTCCCTGTCTCATATATATATATATATATATATATATATATATATATATATATATATATAGCCCTACAACCCTCCAGGTAGATCTCTAGTCATAATTAAAGCCAGAGCCATGAATTCTACACCAAGTGCTTAACCATTTGTTGAACCATATGATGTACAGTGCATCACCCATGCTGCAGATAGCCAGTATCTTCATGAATGTCACCATGCATATGATGCATTGTGTATCACCCATGCTGCAGATAGCCAGTATCTTCATGAATGTCACCATGCATATGATGCAAAGTGCATCGCCCATGCTACGAATAGCCAGTGTCTTCATGAATGTCACCATGCATACGATGCACTGTGCATCAGCCATGCTGCGGATAGCCAGTATCTTCATGAATGTCACCATGCATATGATTCACTGTGCATCACCCATTCTGCGGACAGCCAGTATCTTCATGAATGTCACCAGGCATATGATGCAAAGTGCATCACCCATTCTGCGGATAGCCAGTATCGTCTTGCATGTCACCATGTCAACTGCAGTTCTAAGGACTCCCAATTCTGCAAACAATTACTGCAGATTGCTGATCTATTTTGCTACCAGGTTATTCTTCCTTAAATGGATTGTGACACCCATGCTCCTACCATATAAGCCATCTCATCCAGCCCTGAAGATTTGCTTTCTTCTACTCCCAGGCTGATAACAAGCATTGGCGTTACCTCCCCAATCCTTTTTTCTCTTTCTTCCCTCCTATAGTACTACCCTTCCATGAATGGAATAATCCCAAAACAGTCATGTAACTTCTCTTGCTTGAGTCCCCTTTCATATTTTCAAGAGAATCCAGTGTGTTTTAGCCTCTCTTTCTGGTGCCTCCATATAGGTACCTGTATGAACCAGTAGACCATAGGAATTCTGGAAGAATGATGGTGGAAAAATACACTTTTACTCCAGACTCTTCCAGTGTCCAGTGGTTTAACAGCACCTTGTTTAAGGCAAACACCAAGACATCAGTGATTACAAAAAAATCCTGTCACACTCTGTCTGGATATAAGCCAATCCTCTGTCATTTTAGAGAAGTATTTGTGAATCTGTTTGCATATAGCACTTCCTAGAAATATAGCACACCCTACCCTCAAAATAGTAACACCTACTAGCACAGAATGTTGACTCAACTCCTTTTTATAATTGCTAATTGACATCAATTTATTTTCAGTGATGAACACCATTTGCTCATATTCTTGCATTTCAGTACACTTTATGCTCTCTCAGCTCTTCTAGTACCTGTGTTGCACCTTCTCTTGATAACGGATTAAAAGGTCCAACCTGTGACCAAGCAGCTTGATGCTTTTTTTGGAACCTTGGAGATTTTATGCTTTTGCGTCCAGAAAGGAAATTCCACTTGTAAGTTAAATCTGTGCAAATAAAAAGAATTCTACCCGAATGGAGGAACTGATGACCTGAGAGGGCAAATGGCAGGCTACACTAACACATCCCTTCCAGCTGTTTTGTTTTCTTACTTATGCATACCTCAGAAGCAATGCAACAGCAGAAAATACATTGTTTTCCACTTACAGGTCTGAATTTTTCAGCTATTTAACCCTCCCTCTGAAAGGGTATCTACAATATTTCTGAGAATGGTTCATTTATACCCCTTATCTGCATGGTTCATTTATACCCATTATTTGCATTTAACAACAATTTATTTATTTATTTGTTTGTTTGCTTAGATTTGTTGACCAGGACTTAACATTTATTCACCTTGACCTATTTCAGGATCAGAATGGGTATAAAAACACAGTACAATGGAAAAACATAAGGACATGTATGCAAAGATAGACAGATAGATAGACAGACAGATAGAGAGATTGATAGAGAGATAGACAGATAAGTAGATAACTAGACATTAACACCACAAAAGAGATAAAATTGTATGCACTCCTTTCAGGAATCTCTTGCAGCTCAGGTTATACCAAAAATACTGATCAATTCTTGATGTCTCCTTAGACAAACAAGTACACACACACACACACACACACACACACACACACACACACACACACACACACACACACACACACACACACACACACACAAATACACACAGACATAAAAAAAGTGATCAGCAATAAAAAGACATACACAAAGAATTGCATGTATATTAAAAGCACATAAATAAATGTATGCACCACTAACTACTCTTTAAAGCTGTGAACTTCTCCTTATCATTCAGCAGGTATTCAGTGAGGACAAATGAACATTCTGTAAACATTTACAGTGTGAAGGGAATGTTGTTGTTTGTCTTTTCAGCTTTTCCTGGTTAGGGGTCACCACAGCAGAACTTTGGTCTGCTAATGATTGGCAGTTGATTTTTATGATGCCAAGTTGCCAGCCCAACACCCAACCTTCAGTGAAGGTGTGCCCATTCACACATGTCTTTCAGATGCCACTCGACTGCAGGGAGGACATGCAGACTCCACACCGAAGGCACTCCAGCTGAGAATCGAACAGGAAAACCTCTTACTGTGAGGCAACAATGCTACCGCTGTACCATCACAGCTTCTGATATATTAATATTGAACTTAGCAGGGTCACTGTGCTATTGTATCTGTCTAATAAACAATGCATTTTTCATTTTATTTATTAACGTTTATTTACCAGAAAAGTCTGACTGGGTAATAAATATCTATTTTCTGCTGAGGCCCAAGGAGAAAAGCTGCAGAGAGTTAAATAACATCAAATAATGCAGTAGTATAGATGTAATTTAAAAAGCACAGATACATGCAATTTCACAGTGGAATACATAGGATACAATAAAGCATGAGGAAACACCATTGATGTAATAATAAATAAATGACAAATATGACAATCAATGTATACAAAAGTATTGGAAGCATAGTTTATTATGCAAGGAAAAAACTATTATCTAAAAAAGATAAAAGTTTCCCCTCAAAGAATAAGGAGAGGGCAGGTGTTGAAAGGTACAAATAGGTAATATGATGAGTGATTAGCATGAATGTGAAGCATTTGTTGATGCAGATAACACAGGTGAAGTGCATGGGCATAGCCATGAGTTAGTCAAGACTTAAATACACAACTATATCTAGCTACCATGGATTTAAGTCCTCTCTCAAGGAATTTCTCACTAACTCATGGCTATGCCCATGCACCTCACCTATCTGAGCTACAGCAACAAATACTTCACATTGATATTGTTCAGCAGTGAGGCTATATGAACTTTTGACAAGCGGACAACCTCTCAAATTGTGGTTAGGGATACACATAAAGATATAAAAACAGCTCTCCTTTAAATGAAGCTCTATATGCACTAGCTAATAAGATCAGCAGGAACATAATTTCCTTAGCATTTAGTGTCCCATACAGACATAAATACTTGTGTGTGCATACATACACACACACACACACACACACACATATAGGTATAGAACTAATTTTCGATTTTTCAGTCAGTGGTGATAAGGGAAAGGACAAGATATGCTTATACTATAATGATTACATGTGCCAAACAATCACTGGGTAACCAATAAATAAATGACCTTACTAGATGTCATAAAGTTTCTATATTCCCAAAATATTGCATTAATCCTAACATATGACAGCAGGCCTTTTTTTTTCTTCTTTTTTTACAAGATGCAAGCATTTCTTAGAAAAAGACACAAAACAAAGAATTCTAAAAATATATAAGTAAATATTTAAAATATAAATATATAAATAATAAATAAAATATTAAAAATAAATAAATAATATAGTTGTATTACACAAGCCAATGAATATGGGTTCCCCTCAGGGGTAATTTTAAATACCGATTGAATCCTTCTATCACTTTTCTCCAAGGAATATTAAGCAAACGTCAAAACTATTTCAGTTCTGTTCTTCACTTAATATTTTCTATGACCCATATCTAATGTGGCGGCTGACATACCTCTTAAAAGCTACCCTGCCTCAGTCCCCAGCATGTTTATCTTTTATTAGCTTAAACTGAATACTCTTTACCTACTTATGAACTTTAGTGAGAAAGTAGATTTATAAACAATTTTCCACCAAACTGCAAGTGAATAACTGGACTGTTTGAAATATGGTACTTACTGGTTGACAGATTTCCTATCTGGAAACACAATTTTGTCCTTACATACAGTAGCTCACAGGCCACCTGCAGGTTATCTTTTAGGAACTGAAACAGACAGGTGGTAGGTATACCACACCAGCAGGGTAATCAATTACACAGCTGCTGAGGACATGGGGTCAAAACAAGACCTGCCTTCTATTGCCACTCTTACTCAAGGTACATGCAGAGTTCAAGTGAACAGATGTCTGCCTCTGGGAAAATAGTTTTCAAAACTCAACAGAACCTTAACACTGTTTGCTGTGATAATAATAAGATAAAATTACATCATTACAGGAACAGGAAAAGAATAAAGCACAGTTCAAAATTATACACATTCTGTCAGTACTCAAGCATGAAAAATAAATACATGTAATTGCCTTCAGATGATAATCTCAGCATCAGTTTTATAGGTTTTACATAAGATCTCAGTGTTAAAGATACTATTTAAAATTCTGTTAGACCACCTACTCCGTAATCTTGAAAGAAATATTTAATTTCCTCTGTGATTCAATCCATCCTGCTTCTGATGAAGTATTCTCCAAATTATTTTACTATACATCTCATCAGTGTTTTTCTATTAAGACATAAAAGCATTTAAAAAATACAGCAAGAATCAACTCTCGTTGCACACAAATCCTAATCAAAACAGTTTCTATTTTTCCTTACTATACCTCTTTGTTAATAAATCCTCTGAAACTGTCTTTGGTGTGACAGCTACTACATAGTACGCCCGCTGAGCTGGAAAATAAGTTGTTTCGCCACAACGAATCAAAATTTCGGGCCAGTTTCCAACAGATTCACTGAACTCAGTGAAATGCCTCAAAAGACACATAAGTGTCATGTACATTTGGACAGGCATACAGCCCCTACAGCACACCAGTATGAGTGTAACCTATTTGCATAGTATTAAAATTTTTTTTTTTTACCACTTCTGAGTGCTGGTTTTCTTTTTGAAGTTTTGTTGCTATTTTACCAAGCACCAGAGCTGTGATATTGGTTCCATGCAGAGAGAAGTGTGTGTTTGTGGGGTCTATATTACAACCGTGAAAGTCCTAAACAGCGAATATGGAATCATCGACACATTACCCGAACTGCAAATACACAGAACACCCTAAACTGTGAATTTCAAAATCTCGAACCGTCATAGTTGTCCAACCCCACCGTGCTACATACTACCTACCCAAACAAAATAAATAAACCACATACATACACTAACCAAAACCCTGCTTCTAACCCTACACTAAACTTTACATACATTACAGTCTATGCACTTACCTTAACCCGCACCCTAGCCCTAAGGTCCGTAACTATCGCACACTTACCTTATGGAGCTATACCCAAACAAAATAAATAAACCACATACATACACTAACCAAAACCCTACTTCTAACCCTACACTAAACCTTACATACATTACTGTCTATGCACTTACCTTAACCTGCACCCCAACACTAAGGTCCGTAACTATCGCACACTATTAATCTATACACTTATCTTAACCAGCACCCTAACTCTAAGGTCCGTAACTATCACACATTATTACTATCTATACACTTACCTTAACCAGCACTCTAACCCTAAGGTCTGTAACTATTGCACACTTACCTTATGGAGCTATACCCAAACAAAATAAATAAACCACATACATACACTAACCAAAACCCTACTTCTAACCCTACACTAAACCTTACATACATTACTGTCTATGCACTTACCTTAACCCGCATACTAACGCTAAGGTCCGTAACTATCGCACACTATTACTATCTATACACTGACCTTAACCTGCACCCTGACCCTAAGGTCCATAACTATCGCACACTTACCTTACGAAGCTATACCACAGAAGGGCCAACCATGATGATTCGACATTTCGGATTTCGCACTTCAGAACAATCAGTGTTTTCGTGTTTCGAAGTATACGTGTCAACGTTTCCATATTCGGGTAAGTGGACCTTCGCGATTTTAATAAAACCATAGCTATCTCATCAGATGCCCAGTGGGGACCCTTGAAATTAGGAAACTGAGGAACATAAAAATAGTACTTTCAGCTATGACTACAAATGCAGAATAAAGCCAGAACTGCACTCCACCGCCACCAACACCTGCCAGTCATGCTCACTGAAATCTTGTTCCTAGGCACCCACCCCTTTCACCCCATCCTAGTTATGGATCTTTATATACATTTTATATAGATAGATATAAACATTCAAGATGAGAAGAAATGAGGAAAGCGGAAGGCATGATATTAATGCGTAAGATCATGTCAAGGACATGTGAAGGCGAGAAATAGATTAGTAGATTATAATAATTAACAATTTCCTAGATTTCTAAAAGTACTTCTTCCTTTTTTTTTAAATTTCACCCCAAGTCTTTTGGGTTTCTAATACCATGACGGGAATGGACCCCATTCCTAAGTCGAAGTATGATTAAAGTCCATGAAATTAGTATTGTTTCAATCTTTGATGTCAGCCAGTAGTGCTCTTCACAGCATCTGCAATGTACCCAATAATGACTCCTTCTGCAGTTTGTATGGAGTTGTATGTATTGGTAGCATATCTAAATACAAATGTAAATTCTTTGTTATAAGACCCATTGCTCCTACTGCTATTGGAACTGTCTGGGTATCTTTCTTGCACATTGCTCTTATTTCTGCTTGCAGATCCTGATATTTTATGACTTTGTGTCTCTCTGTACACAAGGCACTGTAGTCACTGGGTGTGGCAATTCAATGATCAATGTTACTCTTGTCTTCTTCTCCTGGACCACTATATCCGGTTTTCTAGCATCTATCTTTTGAACTTTTGGTTATGGATGATCCCACATGATATAGACGTCTTCATTTTCTATGATGCTTTGTGGCTCATGTTTCCAGTGTTTTTCAGCCACTTCAGTACCATAATGTTTCCACAACCCCCAGTGCAACACTCTCACCACATTATTATACCTTTCAGTATACAGTCCTTCTGCCATTAGTATGTCGCAACCAGCAATGAGGTGTGCAACAGTTTCCAGTTCAGTTTTACAAAATCTACATTTGTCTGTTTCTTCCACATGTTTCATGGACTTTATAAACGAACGTGTACACAGCCCACTATCTTGGGCCACCGATATTGACCTTTCATCTCTTGGTTTGAATTTGTCTCTCCTTAACCATTTCTGCGTTTGTTCCTGATCAACATGAGGTTTTTCCAGAAGTTTTCTATTCTTGCAACTATATTTATGCTTTTTCCACAATTCTTGCCTTCTCATTTGATCCTTCACCTTATATTCTTTCTTTTGTTTTTTGGCACATTCAGTTGCTACCTGATTTTTATCTACTTCTGGTTTGATTTTCATTCCTGCTTGATGGCGACAAGCTTCTGCTAGATTATGCAGAGAAGTCATCTTAGATTTAATCTCCTCATGTTTTAAAACTTTCACTATGTTTGGGTCTTGTCAGGTCAGCAGATATGTGTGGAGTCCCACAGTTGCAGAACTGTACATATAATCCATTTCAAGGAGGCCCATTCCTCCTTCAGAACGGGGAATATATAATCTTGGTATGCACTGATTTTTTTTAAATCATTTGGTGAGCATGAAGCATCCTTCTTGTTTTCCTGTCTAATCTATCCAACACATTTTGGGGCCAGTCAATTACTCCAAAACTGTAAGTTAGGACAGGAAGAGTAAATTGGTTTATAGCTTGGATTTTGTTCCTAGATGTCAGTGCTGTTTTCAGGATTAATTTAAGTCTTCTGAAGGATTCCTTATTAAGTTTTATTTGCATTTGTTCATGTTTTATTGTTGATCCTTCATCAATGCCCAAATATTTATACACTCCTTCTTGCCCAAGTTCTTTTATATCACATTCTTGTCCAAACTGATGTTTTCCTGGTGTTGCAGTTTTCCTGCTTTAAAGGTTGCTTTTGCATATTTGTCAAGACCAAATGACATTCTTACATCATCTGAAAAAGTTTTGACAACTTGCAGTTGTGCTTTCAGTTCCTCATCTGATAAGCTATACAGTTTTAAATCATCGACAAAGAGAAGGTGAGAAGTCTTCAAACTTTGTTGTTTTCTAGGAGCCAGATTATAGCCATGGCCTAAGTTGTTGAGTAAACAGCTTAATGGATTAAGGGCAAGGCAAAATAGTAACTGTGACAGAGAGTCACCCTGGATTATCCCCCTTTGAATTATTATCCCTGGGATAACAATTTGTCCTTTAACATGATTTAATTGCAAAGTGGTCTTCCACTGTTTCATTGTCACTGTAATGCAGTTGATCAGTGTGGGGTGTATCTTATACATTTTTAAGCACTCTTTTATCCATGAATGTGGGATACTATCAAATGCTTTTTTTGTAATCTATTCATGCCATACTTAGATTCTTCCCCTTTTTACAGTTCTCCACTATGACTTTATTTAACAACAAATAATCCTTTGTTCCATATGACTTTCTTTTATTGCCCTTTTGTTCTACTGCCATAATTGAGTTTTTTTCTAAATGACTATAAACTCTGTCGGCATCAGTTCCCATGTATAGTTTATACATCGTCGGAAGGCAAGTTATTCATCTATAATTTTTAGGGTAGCTTGCAGGTTCACTCTTAAGTAGGAGCATTGTTTTTCCTGTTGTTAGCCAGGTTGGTCTATTTTGGGTGCGCATATAAATATTTCTTACTCATGGATAAATCTTTGTGCAAAGATGTTAATACTTTTAACCAGAAGTTAGGGACTGGCTCTGGGCCTGGGGTTTTCCATTTGGAGGCTTTTCTTAACTTTGTTTCAATCACTCTGGCTGTTACTTCATCCCATTTCATATCCTGCACCTTTAAACTTCTTATTCTTTCTTTTACTTCTTCATTCCATTTAGTATCTTTGTTATGTTCCACAGGATCTTCATAGATACTGCTCCAAAATGTATCTGTTTGTTCTTTTTTTGGCGGTCTTTCAATTCCTTTTACCTTATTTCCAGTTTTCTATAAAACCTTTTTGGGTCATTAATAAATTGCTTATTTTGCACTTTTCCTTTATATTTAGCTTAGTATCTTCTAAGTTTTTCCACCTGTGCTGAAATTTTTAGTTTGTATTTGTGATAGTGCATGATAGATCCTGATCTGTTCTAATATTGCTCATTGCTTTTATCACATGTATCTTTCTTACTATTTTGTTGATCTATTCCCTCTTCTATAGTCTTCTAACAGTGACACTTCTTGTCTTAATTGCTTTATAAGTTTCTGTATTCGATACTTCCATGATGGTATTTGATTTCTCCCCTTACTTTCTCCTCACTACCCTGTGTTCTTATGATAGAACTTTAGCCGTTATTAATTTAGCTGCACAGTAATATATCCTGTTTAGTTCTATTATATCACATGGATCTTTATGAACAGTCCTAATTACTGTGTTCGTCTTATCAGACTTTTGACTTTCTGAGTTTTATTAACCTTCTCCAGTCTATTTCTTTCATTGATCTTAATGTATCTGTCCGTGTCTATTAAATCAAGCAATTCTTCTTAGCTCATTTTCTTCCAAATTGAGGGCACAGTCCTTGTTTTCCAGTTCCTGCAGGCATTCTATAGAAGGTTCTATAGCATCTTCCTGTGATACAGTCTCATCAATTTCAGCCTGCGCTGTCTGTTGCTCTATCATATAGGAACTCACTGGCGTATCATTCCTCAACATTGACTGCATCAGAGTTTCCACAGTTTCCTGTTCCTTCCCTTGCTGTCTAGCTTCAAGTGAACGTTTATACTGGTTTTCTGTGGAAGGCTCCAAATTATCTTCATATGGTACCTGACCAATTGCATCCTATTCCATTGATTTCCCCTTAATTTGGATATCCATTACTCTATCCTGTTGTGGTACTTTCTGAATTAGATTTTCTACACTAAATTCTTCACTTTTCAGGTACTCGATAACCTCAGTTTCTGTTTCTTTAACTTCTCCATTACTAATCTCCTTTTCTACTTTTCCCCTTTGTCTTCTTATTTTTTGTATTGTAAAGTTTTCCATGTCTGGATTCTTTTGCCTGTATTTCTCTAATAATATCTTTGCTGCTGCTCTTTTGGTATTGGTTAGTTTTGCTTTTTCCATTGCATAAATATTACGCCATATTAAATCTCTTTTTCTTTCCCATGTCCATATTTCTTCTTTAGATGTTTCCTGATCTTTCTGTTTCTCCCTGCTTTGGGGACTCACTCCATCCTGCTGTGATGTAACTTATTCCCAGAGAGAATGCCAGAATGAAAGGGCAGAGTGGGAATCTGCAGAAGCACTCTACCAAGTAAGATAGAGGTAAGCAAAGAGTAAGAGGAAGGTACAGATGGAATACAGAATGTTAAATGCATTTAAAGGACAGACTGCCTTCTGCTATCAAAGGAATATAATGCAATATACTGTAACATAGTTAGAGTTACACCTCTGTTAATATCCTAGAATCCACTGCAAGTTAACTTAGTTTTATAACTGAAGATCGGTGTGGTATATACTTCTAAAATTGAAATAGTCTAACTCTGTGACCCTTTTATTATCAACTGCTCTGGTCTCCAGCCAGAGATTAGATTTATTTTGTATGACCTCTTACAATGTCAGGTTGATCTGGCCAGATTGCCCTATCTCCTTTAGGACTTTCCAAAATGTTTTGCTTCCAGCAGCAATTTCATGATTTTCCAAAGAAGTAAAATGAAGCTGGCAGGCTGATGGTTTGTAGGACATTTTTCGTTCTCATACTTATGAATGGCAGTCATATCTTCACTCTGTAAGTCTTCAGAAACCTTACTTTCTTTGTTCATAGCCTATTTTCTTGACTTCCCCAGAGTACCGTCTAGTTAAATGACTTGGTCACAGTCACAGAGTAGGCAAATGGAATTAAACCCTGAACTACAGGGAAGCATACTTCCTGAATGTCTTTTCCCAGGGTTGTAACCCCCCTTACCCCACCCTATTGGATTTGTTAGCAGTGTATTGTCACAATTCCATGACTTATCCTTTGCTCCACTGAATGTGGTGCATTATGCATAAAGTGCTAATCAGTATTTTCATTCTGTTGGTGAAAGTTTTCAGTCTTCACTAAAAGTAAAAAAAATCCTTTGTAAAATTTTTTTTCCCTACATTGACAAGTAAGAATTGATGGTGATCTTTAAATTCAGTGACATCAACTCAGGGGAAAGTGTGTGACTTTAGAGGGCTTGTGCTGCGCATATGTAGAAATGTAGCCATTAAAGTCTATGGATCCTGCCTAGCATGACATGACCCAGAGAAACACTAAATTTATTTGGGCCATGGTTTCAATAAAAAAGTTAATAGTTTTTTTTTTTTTTTTTTTTTTTTTTTTTAATTAAAAAAATGACCCAAATAAACATGGTTAGACTATGACAAAATGCACTGAGGCACTTAACTCACCAGATGCCACAATGTAGTAGTATAGAGTGAAAAATCACTTCAGTCATTTGTGCTAATGTCAGACTACGCTATTGCTGTATGATTTATTAAAAAGTTTAGTTAGCACTAATAACGCTACAAAGTGTAGTATGTAACTGCATGTATACAACACTATAGAACTGTTTCAACAGTAATTTAAACCTAAGCCCATTAGACTACCTGCTCTTTAACTACCAAATACCCTACTGAATCAACCAGAATTTTGAGTGTTGCATGCAGTATGTATCAAGGATTTTTTTTTACTTTTAATGGAGACTGAAAACTTTCACCAACAGAATGAAAATGCTGATTTGCGCTTTATGCATAATGCACCAGATTCAGTGGTGCAAAAGATAAGTATTCATCTGCATGTCATGTAAACTGGAATTAGATCTGACAAAGCTCTTTTAATGGTCAAAGTTCTCATATATTTGTTTTATTTGTTTTTCAGTAAAGAAATGTTTATATCTAAGCAAGCTATACGTGCTTGATTACTCTGAAGTCTCAACTGAGTTTGCTCATGGTGCATGGTTCTTTGTTCCTGATTTTTTAGGATTCTTAGCCAGCATTAAATGGCTTTGTGGTAGTCAATCAACCAGTATGTTTTTGTGAGAAAAACTGAGTACCTGGGGAAAAACCACAAACGGAAATCATAAACACCCACTCACTTTATCAATAATAGGAAAACATTGCTTTGCTAAAGATGCAGAGACTAAACAATATGGTGACCTGGGGTGTTACAAATTTGTGCTCAGTCTTACATGAGCCTAAATATTGGGCTCATATTTATTTGGAAGCCAAAATAAAATAAAATTCTTGAAACATTCAGGAATAGAGCTTATCTCAAGTCTACATGTTAGTAAAGGAGGTGGGTAGAACCAAATACTGTAGCATCTAAACTAAATATTACTATACAGCAGTCTAGTCTGACCACCCATCATAGCACAGTGTACTCTAACGGGAGGTAAAACCCCATACTAAAGAGTCGGTAGCCACACTGAAACACAGATCGATGCACTGAAACACAGATCGATGCAACCGTGGATCATTTTGGTATTTAGAGTTTCAATTTTTTGTCACTAGGAAGTGACAAAACAAACACAAAGTAGTCATTTAGGCACTGCTATTCCAATTCAAATCAATACACCAACACACCTGTATATTTAAAAAACAGAACTATTGCATGTTACTTTAAGATTTACCCAGCAACTTCCTCATTCTGACTCGACAGTTAAGATACACATTTGACATACTGCAGAGCT
This sequence comes from Protopterus annectens, assembly GCF_019279795.1. Classification (NCBI taxonomy): domain Eukaryota; kingdom Metazoa; phylum Chordata; order Ceratodontiformes; family Protopteridae; genus Protopterus; species Protopterus annectens. The sequence goes on along the minus strand of NC_056745.1, from coordinate 324,925,874 downwards.
GTCACTGCGATCAGTGGCATGTACACATGCCACATATGTCGGTTCCATGCTGCTAATAAATGCAAAGGGACACATATAGAATGGAGATGGGATTCCAAAGTCTTATACCAAACTAAGTGACAATGTAGCAAACAACATTCACGTCCGATATGCAAAGGAGCAGTAATATTGGCAAGGGGTTATTTTATACAATGAACAATGCAGTTTATGTTGATTTTGCTTATATTATATTACATATGGGTTACATATATACATACATAAGTGGGAATTCAAAAATTTCGTGCATTAATCTATTCCAAAGTATTTGGATAAATTAAAGAGGCAATGGAAGAAGTAGTGCACATATGTGACAGGCACATGAATTGTAACACTGATAAGACAGATGTGTATCCAATGCATTAATGCAGTGTATGCTGGCTGTGCTTACATTATGCTCTTCTAGTATGGCTATATGTAAACCACACACACACACACACACGTGTGTGTGTGTGTGTGTGTGTGTGTGTGTGTGTGTGTGTGTGTGTGTGTGTGTGTGTATCCAGAATAAAACATATTAATATTTAACATCATAGTGATTAACTTTTCTGGACAGCCACATAGATGTATAACTTATATATGGAATCAGTATGCAGCAGACTATCAAAGCTAGTTAAAGATGCCAAACAACTTTCTATGCTGAGACCATAACATGGCTGTGGGCAACACACACACATGTAGAAATATGTATCAAAACACAACAGGTGCCAAGAACAAGCTTTACTATAGAAGCTTCACAGATATAAGAAATATCACAATATAAAGGTTTGTATCTTCAATGAAAAGGTGTTTCTTAATCAACACATGGCAGGAGTACTATAGTCATGTGCATATACAACACAGACCAAAAACATGATATAGCCCAGTGGATATGATATAACAGATGAATGGCCATACCTTGGTATCAGGCAACTACACTTTCTCTTACACAGAGATAATAGTCCCCTTTGTTTGTGTTTCAGAACAGTACAGACTTGTATGATATATTCGCACCATGCCTAGCTCTCTTACTGCATATTAAGCATTAAGCATTACTACAAAAATGGCATCAAATCTTCCATGATATCGATATTTTGAATGTGAATCATAAATGTGGTGACTGCACAATACATTTCTTATGCATGTGGAAGGAATATCTTACTTGCAGTTGAATACACTAAACTGGGAGAATACATAGTTCTAATTTAGATGACTGATATTAAAAGAACCCCATGATTATTATTATTATTATTATTACTATGTCACAAATACTCTTGAGTTATGTGCAAATTACAAAAAATGACATTGTTAAGCTGAACACCAGAAGAAGACTGATTTTTATCTCAGAAAACCACTATTGCCTTGTATCTCTCTATAAATGTATTTTTGGTCACAAGTCATCAGCATATCTTATAACAGTATCGCTTTCCATAAACAATGTCAAAACACAAAACAAAGTCAGAGAATCATAGTTGCTGTATATAACTCTAGCAGTTGTGAACTTAGGACAACTGCACACATCCACTAACCACATACTGTTATCACATACTTTACAATGCATATAAAAGTACATCAAACCTATAACACTTTATTTGATTTACAAAAGGCACATCTAAAGAAATAACAATACAGTACATTTACCAAAGGGAGGGGTGGCAGTGGTGATGCAGCGGTTAGTATCACCATCTGACAGCAAGAGGTTCTCCAGTTCGAGTCTCAGCTGGGGTGCGCTGTGTGCGGTGTCTAAAAGTCCTCCCTGCAGTCACATGAGTTTCCTCCCACATCTCAAAGACATGCTGTAGGTGGATTGGATACTGTAAATTGGCTGTAGATGTGAGTGTGTGCCTTCTGTGGAAGGTTGGGCACCGGGCTGGCAGATTGACACCACAACACTTCACTGCCAATCGTGCTGCAGACTGTTGTTCCACTGTAGCATCCCCTAACTGGAACAAGCCGGAAGAAGAAGACATTTAGCAAAGGGAAATAGCCTACAGCATATTGTTTTACATATCCATAATATTCACTTACAGTGTGGTTACTAAACTGTTTGTATAAACATATCACATGTTGATTATATTTCATTTTAACTGTATATGTTACTACTGGGATGCACCAAGTATCATGTCTCCTGTCATGTAATCATATAATTGTTCCCACAAGTATGAAGCAAGTATCTGTGGGTGATCGGGTAATATGCTAATCATAGCTGCTCAGTTCATTACATTTTATCAGCATGACAGAACCTAGCATGAGACAATGGTTAGTACAGCTACTAGTACTGTGTTGGAGTAGTAAGTTACCATATTGTTACAATTAACTTGTGGGCACAGTAATTGCATTACTAATATATGGGAATCAATATCAGCTTCATGTTGCACATTGCATTATGCTGTTCAATAGTGTACAAACATATAATCAAACTGCTCAGATTACCAAATATTGCAAGATATCATCTCTGTGCTACACAAACTTCAAACTGATTGAAATATTCAAAACATGCCTGAACAGCCCAAATTTTTCTTTAACTCTGCTCATCTTTCATCTAGAAATATGCCCTATTTGATATACAAGTTTATCTGCTGACTTTTTTTTTGTAACTTTGTGGTGGTTCTGTGGGATATGATGACATCTAAGGAAGTCTGGCTCATCTGAGCCTTCCTCTCTGTGACGCCACAGTTGCAGAGCATAACTTAAATATTTAACCTCCCCACAGGCCAGGTTGACCAGCTGGTATGGACTGGTGAAGACAGGGTGCAGGTAAGGAGTGAGAATGGGAACCAGCATGGCTGCTAAAACAGGATGGCTTGACACAGAACAGTGAGGTTCAACCCCCTATATGCTGCTAGAATTATTCAGAAGACCATTGTGAGCTCTTAGGCATGACCATCTTTTTAGGTGAGTCTACATCTCTCCTAAAGTTGTGACTGCACATTCATCAACTGTCTGTGGCTCTGTGAGTCACTAAGACTTCAATAAAGTCATACCTCCTACCACCATGTCATCCACATGCCTCCACTGAAGATGGATGAGCAAGCATAGCCTTATCATCCCTCCCTTCCACCACCAGGTTTTGTAAGAACTTGGCAAACTAAATGAAATCTGCCAGGGTCATACTAAAGTTGGTACACCTCTACACCAGCAAAGCTAGCTTCCTCTGCGAGACCTTTGGATTTTGGCACATACTCTTGGACTCAACGAGAGCTGACAGACATTGATGCTGTGTGCTGCCTGTCCTCCAAAATTGTAAAACATTGCATGATAATGAAGTCTATTACTGAAAAATGGTGCTGAAGAGCAAACTACGGCAGCCCATATGTCATGTAAGCATGTTGCATACTGAGATGCTCATAGATATAGTTGATTACCTCTACATGAAGAAATAATGCAGCTGCCTGATACTAAGGTATGTCCACTTATTTTATGTCACATCAGTTGTTTTGAAAAACAATTTAATTTTGTGTTCAATATGCACATGACTATGGTGCTGTTGCCATGTGAATTTGAAGACTTGCATGGAAGATACCACCTATATATTATAAAACTGCTTACACTTATGAGACTTCTGTTGGAAACCACACTTTGTAGATGGCAGTACCTCCACTGTAATGTTTGTTGTAGGCAACCTTTGTGGACACTGATTCATAATTTTCTCACATATATTTTGCATATATGGACGCACTATGTATAGTCAATCCAAGGAATTTATACTGACACCCATACATCAACAAAAATTTGACACCTTACAGAGCATGCTCCAAAGCTAACCCTTTGAATAAGCAATATCAAAGTATTTTTGCAAGAGAGCAAGCTCCCTGTACCCCACATGCCCTGCTAATTACTCTGAGATTGCATAATCCCCTGGAAAAGAGCATATCCTCCTACCCTGGGTACTATCGATTTCACACATTTGTAGACCGGGTCTATATTATATGCTCAAAGAGAGTTTTCTTCAAACATATAATCATCGATACGTAAAGAGCGAATGTCCATGTCCGCAAATTTTTTCCTCTAGAAAAACATTCATGGGGCCGTACACAAAAAACACAAACTTCAAAATCCTAATCAAGTGGGGGGATTTGCCCACCACATCCCCCAATGTGGGGGGCTGTGCCCCTCACCCCCCCCAACTAAATATACCAACTCTCAGATTGCTCTACATTGGGGAAAAGGACAATTCCCGATGATGGCCAACTGAATTTATTCCCAAGGAAAAAATTTGTGGACGTGGCCATTTGCTTTTTAGAGCAAATTACATGTCGATCATTGTATGTTAGAAGAAATGTCTCTCTGAACATGTAATATAGACCCCTGTAGATGATCTGTATATGTCGACCAAATTTCGTCAGCAATACAGAAGTTGACAAAAGGAAAATTTTCTCACTGCAGGTCACACACACACACACACACACACACACACACACACATATATACATATATATATATATATATATATATATATATATATATATATATATATACAGACACACACACACATGTGTGTGTGTGTTCTCTGTATAACCATACTGCATTAGTGCATTATCCATACATTTGTATAGTTAATGTTACATTTTACATATATATTACAGATGAACTCCATTGCTTTACCTCTTTAATTATTCCAAAAACATTACACTGGCCATTTTTTGTACTTATGGGCCTTTTCATTTCTGGCAAAAATGCTTACCTGTGTAAAGGAGCCATGGAAAATTGCAAAACTTCATTTTGTAGATCTGTGAGTTAGTTTCCCATTATGCTGACTACATCCACCGCAGCACAATTATTCTGGCATATGCATCTATAAAGGATATGCTTCATCTTTTTGTTATTCACAATTTTAACTACTGTATCACTTTAAAGAAACATCATAAATGTTCTTTTTTGTTTGTGTCCAGTCTAAAGGGCTTAAATGTGGATCGCACATCACTAGTAATCTATGTTACCATTTGTAATCTAACTTATTCAATACCCTGCAACAAGTTTGTATATATAGATCTGGACAAAATATTTGATGTGTCCATATAATATTAAACTCTCAAGTCTCACTACCTTATGGCTCAATCCAAATACAATAACTTGGATACAATAATGGTTGTCCGTTAGGAAGCAGAGGATGCAAGTCCTGTAGGAACTGCCATATTAAATATGTATAAAATTAGTTGTCTTGCCAGAGCTTTGTTTTAGGTCCAAAGCGGTTTCTCTTTGTTTTTTCCTCTTTTATTTTGGAAGATTATTGTTCATTGCCCAAATCTGTGGACAACTGTAAAATAGTCAACTCTCTCTCTTTATATATACATATAGTGCGTGTGTGTGTGTGTGTGTGTGTGTGTGTGTGTGTGTGTGTGTGTGTGTGTGTGTGTGTGTGTGTGTGTATGTTTACTATTAAAATTCTAAATCCGCTTTGGCTGACCATTCAGAATGTCAACCCAAAATGCGGAATTTGGAATTTCGAAACAGCAACCAATGTGAAAATGAATACATCTACATCTGTAGTCGTATAGTTGAAGTCACTCACCTCCTGCTATGCACATTAACGTACCATTACACTCTACAGTTAACTGTACATTGATTCTACTATTTTGCAGGGGGGGCTATGCCCCCTGCACCCACCATGAAGGGGGCTGTGCCCCCACACCCCCTACACATTAAGTATACCAACTCAGAGATCAAACTACAGTGAGAAAATGTGCTAATTCCCTGTTCCTTACTGAACCTCGGTCTCCTTGTACAATGTCAAACCCAAATACTTGAACTACACTACCCATTCGCTGTAGACTAGTTGATACATTTTGGTTCGACATTCTGCCAACTTGAAAACTGCCATTCAACCACATGCCAGTTGACCAATGCAGTTTCAAAGTTTTCAGTGTAAACCATCTATACATATATATATATATATATATATATATATATATATATATATATATATATACACACACACACATACACACAGATAGATAATTATGCATAATTCATATACATATGCATATATTGTGTGTCTTTGTGTGTGTGTGTGTGTGTGTGTGTGTGTGTGTGTGTGTGTGTGTGTGTGTGTGTGTGTGTGTGTGTGTGTGTGTGTGTGTGTGTGTGTGTGTGTGTGTGTGTGTGTGTGTGTGTGTGTGTGTGTGTGTGTGTGTGTGTGTGTGTGTGTGTGTGTGCGTGTGTGTGTGTTAACAGAGATGGCTTCAATGCAATAAAAGACCCCCTGTATTCTTGAGTTTTGGTCCTATTATGCATTCAGGCCTAATGGCAACAGTAGAGGTAAGTCAGGCTTTGTTAGAGATCCCCTCACATAAATGCAGATTCCTCACGATATCAGTTTTGAAATTTTGGAAATCTAAGTCATCGCAAACAAAACTGACTACCACTGATTACCCACCATGTCCCCCACTAATTGTGATAGATGCCTTAATCCCATAAATGGCATCCCTATAAATCCAAAACAGTCATTCAAGAGGATTACAATTACCCTGCAATAAATTTGCTCCCCTATACTACAGGTGAAAAGCTTCTTTAGTGCTTTCTTAAGTATCTTAATGTGAACTACACTAGACAGTAAACATACAAGCTGGGGAGGTACATTATCCTGGATCTTGCCATTAGTAATATTAACCCCTGTATTACAACCCCACTGGTATCATCCTTGATAGTTAAACCATAACAAATATCAGTGATTTTTACTTATTAAGGCTGGAAGTACTCACAAACAAATATATCAGTGTCCAGGGTTTTCTCAGAATCAAATTTCTACAGATACCTAATGATCAACATAATTTCTACTGCATCCTTACCCAAACTGACTATTTAAATAGATTTAAGACCTTTACATCAGTGTTCTAGTCTCACCAAAATATTTGCACAGAGAAAGCCGTTCCTACCCATAACAAATATGCAGGGAAATTTAAAAACAGACCTTATGATGGAAGTCTCATATAAACAAACTCGTCAGCAAAAAGAAGATAGTGCAGTACTATTCTAGAAGGTCATACACTACTCATCTTAAGAAGGAACTCAAATTTGCTAGCAATGAATTTAAGGCAGCACTCAGTAGACACAAAGCTAACTGTGAACTCAGAATAGCCACTGAGACAAAAAAAAACAATTATAAATTTGTATTTAATCATGGTAATAAGTAAAGAAATTACTGCCATCAGTTTTCTGACTTGATCCAAAGTGATATCAGCTGTTTGGATATCATTACAAGACCTGACTACATCACTGCTATTTATACATAGAAGTTCTGTTCCTGCATAGATAAGTACCTCAATCTGACCATCCCTAATGGAGCCAAACATAATGGGAAGTTTAAGAACAAACCATCCTGATGGTCCATCAGCTTAAATAAACTCTATAACAAGAGAAAAAAATACACCATACAACAGAGCTAAACTTCCTCATATTAAAGATTGCATCAAGAATATTAGGAACTGGGGAAGAGGCCAAGATGCCTAAGTGTTAGCAGCACTTCTCTGATGTTCTGTCTTTAAAGATTGTTTCCGGCAGGACTTTTAGGTTCTATTCTAAATAATTTAAAAATTTTTCATCACAAGTTACACTTCTTGGTACTGTGGACTATCTACTAAGAAGAAATTAAACTTTCAGAGTTTGTATCAAGAAACTTCCTGTCAGAAGTACTGCAGCTCTGTACAATTGGACAAAACTATGAGTCACACAAGAGCCTCTCCTCAGGACAGTTCCATGAAAAAGGAACTTCACACAATAATTTCCAGCTTCCAGGACCTCTCAGTGAAGATGGATAATTTAGAAAAGATTATGGAGAACATGAAAAAGGAAAGTAAGAAACAAACAGAAGACCTGAAGGAAATTATACCCAAATATCCAAAACAAATAGCAGCTATAGAGGAAACTGTAAATTACATTGATGGGAGACAAATGGAAAATGACACCCAAACTGACTTCCTTCTAAAACAGAATAATCATTTACTTGAGAAAGGCGAAGACCTGGAGTCCAGATCAAGAAGGAGTAATGTCAGAATAGATGGGGTACCCGAGAAGATGGAAGGAAATAACATGGTCCAGTTTTTAAATGAATGGCTGCCCAAAATATTACACCTTCCTGAGTCTCTCTCATTTGGGATCGAGAGAGCCCACAGGTCTTTATCCAACACATCTGCCTCTAAAAACCGTAATGCAGTGAGATCTAGTATAGTTAAATTCTTATCTACACAGGACAAGGACTTAGTATTAAGAACAGCTTGGTCGGGAAATCCAATACAACTTGGGGGAAAATTATAAGGTTTGACAATGACTATACCTCCACTACAATAACAAAAAGTAAAGAATGTATCCCTCTCATCAAAAGATTGAAGAAAGCTGATATAAAACCTCAGATCTTGTTCCCTGCAAGAATTAAAATTACTCTCTCAGATGGACAAAAAATATTCAACAACCTTGAAGAAGCAGCAGAGTTTGTCAAAAAGAATAAACTGTTGGATAAATTACAAGGTATGGACATTTCATTACCTATTCTGAAAAGACAAGCCTTCAATGGTAACTCATTCACAAATTATAAAAATACCAAGAAAAAACTAAAAGTAAATGTTTTTATTGTCACTTGTAACCTTACTCATCTGACAGAATTTATCCAAATACTTTGAATCCAAATGAACAAATACTAAGTTAAAGGTAAAAAGTTTCTTCTATTACATCTGTATAATATATATTATATGTTTAGTGTCTCAAGCGCAGTACAACCATTTTTTTCACTCATAGCAGCTTCCCAGTTGATTTACTACGTGAAAGAAGGAAATATGCGACCTTTGAACTTTCGTCATCATCGCACGATGCTCTGCGACAAAAAGGACAGCAGATTTTGGTTGCTGGACTCTAATACAAACTATATCACCTTTTTTTACACTACAGGGATGTTATCCTAGTTGAATCTACTCAAAAAAGGTACTAGAATTGTTTTTATTTACAAAGTTATTCAGTGATGTTCTTTTAACATGATAATCGCATTTTACTGACTGGATAAATGCATGAAGTTAATTCAAATACTTCTAATGCTTAGTAATGTTGGGGTAAACTGATTCTCTCTGTTAAAACAAAAATGAAGTATTATGTTTTCTGTTGGCATATAAGTCTGCAATGCAATAAACTATATGTGGAAAAGAATATACACAATAATATGTATAGTTCTAACAATATGTGTATTTATTATTTTACACAAACTAATTGATCTAAAAATTACATGCAAGCATGATAACATATTTTACTGATTCTGCATGTCTACATCTTCTGCAAGATCCATGCTGTCACACACATGGTATAAAATTATATATAACCCCCTTTTTATATATATACAGCAAATAGTAAGAAGCTATAATAGAAGAAAAACATAGTGTCCAATATGAGTAAATAACAAGATAAGACAACATTCATAACTTTAGAGAAAGTTTTTTGTTTCTCATAACTCTTATATAATGTTCTCAGTAAAAAGTTCATTTAACAAATCTTTGTTAATGTATCATTCTCATTGTTTTCTTTTGATATTGGCAAGATTAAAGATAGGAGATTGCATTCCTTTTACATTCTATTCTAAAGTCTTACTACCAATTGCAAAATATAAAGGACTTGATGTGAAGGTGGCATTAAGTTACTCTATATCCTTATAAGACAAGTGTAAATCTTTTTGTTTACTTCATTATTTTATTAAATGTTTTGTTATTTAGCAATACAAGGTACTTATCACTTGAAATAGAATGGTTTGTGACATAGCTGTTTGAAACTATGTCTTATGTTCATAGTTGTTGATTAAGGTAATCAATTCACAGTTTAATGACACCCTAAAAGGACTGTTTAGAAATCTTACATGGGTCAGGAGAGTCGTCACATCCTAAAAATACATTGTACAATTCAGAAATTACAGACTGAAGCATTAGACTAACAATGGCTATCGGTTGTAGGATGGTAGAAGGTGGTTTCAATTACTTTTTCATTGAACCAGGAATTTTAAATTCCATGTTTGGTACTGTATGAAACGAGGTTACTGTTAAAAAACCCAATAGGGTCTATTCACCAATTTTAACAGTCAAGCCTCAGGCTGATGTTGGTTTAGAGACTCCATGTGAGTCTATTGATTTAGTAATCCCTCTATGTGTCAACAATAATAGGACATCTATTGATAATGATTCCTGTTTGAAGTTTATAACTACATTTTCTAGTGATATCTATTTAGTAAAAGGCATATTAAAGAAAAATTGGGAGCTTTTCAGGACATCACCAGCACTTTGGGATAAACTCGGAGATATATTTCAAATGAGTTTTAGAAGGGGTAGGAATTTAAAAAAATTTCCTTGAGTTGGCAAATTCCCACACCACCAAATCAGTTGGTATGTTTAAATGAGAGGCATGTAATTACTGTAAGTACATGGCAATATCTAGTACATTTGTGGTTAACAACATGGAATACAAGGTTAGGTTCAAGTTTAATTGCCAATCCAAGTTTGTAGTCTATTTAGCAAAATGTAAACAGTGTTTTGCTTTTTATATTGGCAAAAAGGAATGTAAACTTTGTGAGAGAGTCTATGAGCACCAGTATGTGATCAATAAAGGGAAGTTAGATAACGCACTCGCGAAACATGTACATTCTTTCCCTAACCATGCCTTCACTTTTATGGCTATAGACCAAATAGTTCCATCTATAAGAGGAGGCCCATTGCCAATTCTTTTGGATGAATTGGAACTGGCATGGCAAATTAGACTTGAGGCATGTAGACCTCCTGGTTTGAATGATATGTGCTCTATAAGTTGTATTTTGAAAAATAAAAACTTGGGTAGATAGCATAGTATCAGCACATAATATTATGTCTAAATGCCATGTTCTAAAAATGTCTTGCCAAATATATGACTTATCAGTTTTATGGTTCTATTGAATTTCATGCTTTAACTGGTTATCATTTATATAATAGGTGATTTAACTGTTGTTCTGGTAATTTAATGTCATCTCTGTTGCTAACAACTTCTTATTGAAGTGTGTTTTTTAGTAAGGGTTTATAACAAAGCATAATATGTAAATGTTATATTTTTAAAATCAAGTTTAGGTTAAACTTTTGTGGTTGTTTTGGTGATATTTTTTCTTCTTAGTAGCAGTTTTAAGTTTTATAAGTCTTACAACTTTAAGTTGTTCATTGCCGTAAAGGTAATGTGCCTGTGATGTAAGCAGTGATGTAATTTAAATTGTGGCAGTTTTCAATTACAAGGACTTCTGAAGAAGTTTGCTTTAGTGCAAACGAAAAGCACTTTAAGCCTTGTATGTACTTGCTTTTATTTTCAGTAAATTTTGGAACTACCTTCTCGTCAGCTGTTTTTGTTTTTATAAGTATCTCACTATCAGACCAAGAGGAGGGACACTATGATTTTGTGGAAAAAATCCTTACCAGTACCTAAAATTATTGATTCATATTTGGACAAAATGGTATGTTAAGTATGGTAACTTTGGAAATAAATAGAAAATACATCACTTTAGTTAATGCATACTGGATACCTGGTATTGGAGCAGGAACTGCAAACAAGTACTTAGAACTAATCTCATTTAAAGCTAAAGGAGACATTATATGTGCAGGAGATTTCAACTGCATTCTTTCTAAGAATGATACTACTAAGAATGGTAACTTTAAAATGTCAGCTGCAGCAAAAAAAATTAATAAGTTTATCACCACTTCAAATTTGAGAGATATTTATACCATAAGAGAATCAGAATCCCTATGATATACACATTACTCTTTTAGGTTTGGCACCCAAACAACTATTGATAAAATATTTTTTACTTATAATTTATTATCTAAGATACAGAAAGTCAAGGTCAGTTCATGCCCATTGTCCGACCACAATACTATTTTTTTAAAAATCCACATAACACCCAGAGACCTGATAAACTGGCAAAGATTACCTGCATATATTACCAAATTAAAATATTTCAGAGAATGGCTGTTAAAAGAAATAAAAACACCTCTAGAATTATACTTTGGGATGCATTTAATTCATACTTATATGGTAAAATCAAAAGTTGGTACTTAAATAAAAAGAAGGAATGGGATAATGAGCTAATACACATACAGTCAAAAACTGACACATTAAAAAAGAACTTGGACAAAAAAGATGCTGCAAAACTTTCTGAAATAGAGCAGCTGAGTAGGACATACACAGACATTTTAAATCACAAAGAAGCAATAAACTTAGAAAAAATAAAGCTACAAACCTATTATATTAATCCCAAGAATATGCATAGACTTGCACTTAAATCAAAAAGCCTGACAAAAGCTAATCATATTAAGGAAATTATAGACAATTTCATGAAAAAACCTAAACATGTAACAGATTTAAAAGAAATACTAGAGGCCTTTAGAACACATCATGAAATACTAAATAACACCAACCTACATAATACTAATAATAGTAAAAGAGACAAGTTTTTGAAAAACAATATTGATAAAAGATTAACAAAAGAACAAAACTCTAGACTTCTTAAGTCTATATCATTAAGGGAACTTAAGGGAAAAATACAAAACATTAAAAATAATAAGGTCCCTGACCTTGATGGGCTAATAGGGGAAATATATAAGATACTTCCAGATGAGACCTTAGAAATTCTAATTGATGCTTTTGAAGAATTCAGAAAGAATGATGGCATTTTCCCTTCCTGAAAATATGCTATGATTTCACCCATTTTGAAGTATGACAAGGACCCTAATTTTATAACATCTTACCACCTTATTTCCCTTCTGAATGTGGACTACAAGATTTTTACATCTATTCTAGCAGATAGATTAAATCAATTTTTACCAAAAATAATAAAATATGATCAAACAGGGTTTATTTCATACAGAAAGGTCCAAGACATTTTAATCAGACTATTAACATTAATGGACTATGCAAACAAAAAAAAGAGAGAATTAGCAATTATTAGCCTGGACATGGACAAAGCGTTTTGATTCATTGAGTTGGCCCTAGTTATTTAAAGTTCTAGAAATGTATAACTTTTCCTCAGATTTTTTAAAATTGCTGAAGAAATTATACACTACTTCTAGATCATGCATTAAAATTGGAGCTTTCTTGTCAGGACCACTTAAAATAATGAAAGGCACCAAGCAAGGGTGCCCTTTATCACCTTTATTATTTGCTCTATCAGTGGAGCCCTTAGCTAATTACATAAGAACTAATGATAAAATAAGCAGCATCTATGTCGATGCAAAGTACAATTCCAAAATCCAGCTTTTTGCTGATGATATCTTATTAACAATTGGGAACACAGATACATCAGTTGAACATCTTATAGAATCTCTTCAAAACTTTGAAATTATATCAGGCCTAAGTTTTAATCAAAATAAAACTGAAACTATTTTGTTAAACAAAAAAAAAACCCATTCTGGACAAACATAGTGACTTTAATTGGGCTAATACTATGATTAAATATCTAGGTATAACCATGAAAACAAGTTGGAAAGACACTAGGCAAGCAAATTGCATAATGTTAATAGACACCATTAAAGATTACTTAAACAAAAGGAATAAAATGTTATTCACCATAGAGGAAAGGCTATCATTACTTAAAATGATCATACTGCCCAAAATTTTGTACGTCTTTCAAGTCATCTTAGCACCCCTTTCCAAAAAACTAATGAAACAACTTAACTCTTTATTAATAAAATGTTTATGGTTTCCAAGAAAAACAAGGATTAGTCATTCATGGCATTACAGAACTTAGGAAGAAGGTAGAATCTCATTTCCACATCTAGAACTATATACTGAATCAATTATCTTTAACATTATAATTCATTGGCTAAACAGCAAATACACTTCTAACTGGAAAAATCTACATAAAGCAATATTACTAGACAATTGTGAGGAAACAATAAACAATTATATGTTTTCTGAAGTAGGAAAAGTTCACCTTGTCATAAAAAACTTTTGCTTTAATACAAGTAAAAAAAAATTCTCTCCATTTGTTAATTACATAGTAAACAATTTCAAACAGCTAATGTTCAAAGATTATAAGATGAAAATATTTTATTTATTATGTTTCTCATAGCATTAACAAATAAATGCTTGGACTCTTATAACATGAAAAAATAGAAGAAATAAAAGGAAATTGACTAGTTTTCGGGTATCAGATTCTTAATCACAATTATATATAGAGGAGGCAACCTCTCTCATAGTAAGATATAACATACATCAAAACAATTGGCTAAACATACACACTTTAAGAGAGCATATAGTTAATTAGTTTAAAATAAATCAAAACACTTTTTTGTGAAATCAATACACTATGCATAAATGATGGACTATCAGTGTCAAGGTTATATAGGACATTGTGAATGAATTTACCAGCTCCAGATGAGTCTCTCTGGAACTATGCAGAAAAAAATTAATAAATCTAGATTTTCAGAAAAAGAGAAATCAGTAATACTTAAATCAGTTAGTAATACTATGTCATCTTCCTTTTGGAAAATTTACACTTGGAAATTTATTCACAGGAGGTTTTTCACTCCCCCAAAAAATAGCATTAATATCAGGTAATGAGACATCGTTATGTTGCAGATGCGAAGAAGTACAATATGCAGACTAGATACATGTGTTTATAAATTGTAACAAGCGTTGTGGTTGGATAAATGTAAAGTCACTGACTCATTGTTATTATTTAATGCTCCAATCCCAGTGTATGTTTTAAGTACACAAGTGCACCTCCACTGGTCCCTCCTTGCAATAGCAAGAAAAAACATTACCTCAAACTGGAAAAGTAAGAAAATTACACCTTTTGTGGAATTTATATCATTGGCCAAAATAGTTTGTAATAAAGAATGACACATAAAAACTAGCTTGGCTAAAACTTAAAAAATTGTTAGATAAAATGTGAAAGCATTGACAAAGTCACTTCTATTATGGACATTGTGTATAGTTAGATTTGTCTATATTGTTTAACATTTTTATTGCATTTGTATTTATGAAAAATCAATAAAAAATATGTGAAAAAAAAAGAATATTAGGAACTACAATATCTGGGCTAGAAAATCAAATCATGAATTTAGTTTGTGAAGCCAATGATAAGTCCTTCTTTACTGATATTAAGAAACTAAGAAATAATAACCTGCAGTGTTCTAAACGTATCCAAAATTACACTATCCACTCAGACTCAGTAGATATAGCAAATATATAACTGGGTAAATTTAATGAAAAACTTTAGCACTGAAACAGCTCTCTATGAATTCAAGAAATCCCTTACACCTCCTAATATTCTGGAGGTGTGGGCATTATTGATCTCTATGAAGACATATCCAGACAGATATGTTCCTTTCATTGAGCAGCATTCTATCTTCTCCAAGGATGATGTCACAGCATGAAAAGGAAAAATATTTATTTTAATAATTGACTTTCTGGTGTCACTCCAGGGGCGCTCCAGTGTCTATCAGTGTGGGAGGACATGGTTAACAGACTATGTCGCTTTGCTAAGGATGGTATGCGCCTGTCCCCTGACCCTGGGCTTTTTGATATTGGCTACAACTTCATCTTCCCCCTTAGACCCCTTTTTAAGCAATGTCAAAATGACAAAAATAACCTCAAATCATCCCTAAGGTGTTACTGCTCAGTGCTGAGAGCCTAAACAAAAAACTCTATACCCTACAAGCTCTCCTCACTTTGGAGAATGTGAACATCTGTGCTGTTACCTAGACTTGGTTTAAAGCCACAGAAGTACTCTGGCAGTGCAAGGCTATAGTGCCTTCCACAAATTTAGGGCAACAGCAGCAATACAGGCAGGGGTTAAAGCTGGTTGTGTTTCAGTCTACATTTGCAACAAATGCAACTCCAGCTTGGTTAACCAGGATGATGCCCTAGAGTTCATCCACATCCAAGTCTCCATAGACAAAGTTCCATACCATGTTCTGGCCAGCTATAGATCACCCTCTATCACCCATGAAGCTCACAGCTGTTACCTAGACCTCCTAGAGATGCTCACCATACAGCTAATTATCCTGTTTATTGGAGACTTTAACTACCCCTCTATAGTCTGGGGAACCTACACTGCCTCTATCTCACAGACACAATGTTGCCTGGACTTTATCAACACGAACACCATAGACCAGATAGTGTGCAATCCAGCCATAGGATCAAACATACTGGACCTAGTACTCACCAACATGGGACAACATTGAACCCTCCCCTGTGCCACCTGCTCTGTGGTGTGGTCAGACTACAAAGCTGTCTCCTCTGAAATAAAAATTAACCTGGAAAACCCAACTAAACCTGTAACACTTAAGAACTATTCTAATGCAAACTACATCCTATAAAGGGATAGTTTGTCAAAATTCACAGCTCCTCAAACGTCATGGACATAGATACCTATAAAGAATTATTCACAGAAACATTGCACCATGTAAATGGCTGGAATTAGGTTTTTGTACCTACTAGAAGTAAGTCCAAATCTTACACCAAAAACAAATCCCACTGGTGGAATCCTTACCTTAACAGGGTAAATAACAAAAGAAAAAAGTCACAGTCAAAATCAGAAAGAACATCTCTTAAAGAGATAAGAATTCTCTGGTTCAATTAAACAAGTAACTAGGTCTAATAAAGTCCAACACGGCCAATTATAAGGTCAGAATAACTTCCAAGGCTAAAGACAATCACAACACCTTCTTCAGCTTTATCAGGAACCTTAACGGCAACACTCAGTAGTGGGAAGAACTGCTGGTAAATGGCACAACCATCACTGACTAGGGTGACATGGTGAATCAACTGGATGATAAATTTAGCTTTATCTTTACCAACCCCCACTCCCCCACTTCCTCCTGTGAAATCCCTTTAGTGTTTCCTCCCAGCTATAAACACAAAGCAGGCCCTGTTGATGCTCTCTAAGGCCATAAACACTGCTTCAATAGGCCCAGGCAAAATCACTGGTTGCCTCCTAAATATTCTAAAACATGGCCTAGCTTGACCACTTGAGGCACTCTTGTACTACAGCCTCAAAACAGGTTACATGCCAGATGAATGGAGAGCCACAGTGATCATCCCTCATCATAAAGCTGGACCATCCACTGGCCCCAGGAACTACACACCCATCAGTCTGACAAATCCAATATGCAAAACCATGAAACAAATTATCTTTGAAATGATCAACAAGGACAATGGCAACCTACAGACACTGGACCCATCCCAATTTGGCTCTGTTAAGAAAAGGTCTTGCCTCCTCAACCTGGTAGACTTCTTTCAGGGGTCACCACAGCTGTGGTCGAGAGGAAAATGTTGCATACCACTTACCTTGGCCTAGCCAAAGCATTTGATACAATACCTCACTCGGGTATTATTGACAAACTCACAGAAGTAGAAATAAATCCCTGCAGAACCTGTTGGATTGCTGGATGGCTGATAGACAGGACCCAAGAAGTCAGCTTGATGAGCTCACCTTCACCAGGAGACTGGTCACCAGCAGAGTACCACAGGGCTTCATGTTGGGCCAGTTCCTGCTTGGCACCTACTTCTCAGAAGTCATGGCTAATGTTAAAATCTTCTGACTCACCAAGCTGACAGATAACTGTAAATTGGGAGTGATCATAGATTCCTTCCACAACACTGATATCCTACAGAGGGTCTAAAACAAATGACTGGTGCAAAAGCCCAGGATTAAAACCAGGGGTGGCTTGTGCTATGAGCTGCAGGACTGCAGCCCCCCCCAGCGTAAAAAAAAAGAAATGAATAAAAAAAAAAAGAAATAAAAACAGACGTGAGTCCCCAGAACTCTCACATGTGCACTCGCAGCATTTCCTGAGTCTTGAACTCACACATGCGCACCCGTGGCATTTCCCGAGCCTGGACTGCTACTGAACCAGTTTGAAGCATGTACACAGAATCCGGACTGCTGGTAAGACAGTCCAGACTTGGAAGACAGCCTGCAACAGCAAAGATCCTAGAGGTCTATGCAGTTACAATGCATAGACTGGAAGGGGATCGGACTGCAACGTCTGCAGGCTGGAGCCTGCTCTCATGGGAAGTACAGGACTTTGGCTGTCTCACAGGGCTTTTGTGTTTGAAACTGGACCTCAGCTGGCATTAACAAAGCTGCTTTGGACTGAAACTCGGAAGGTACTACTTGTTTATACTAGAAGGGTGTGTGTGCGTGTGTGTGTGTGTGTGTGTGTGTGTGTGTGTGTGTGTGTGTGTGTGTGTGTGTGTGTGTGTGTGTGTAAAAAGAAGTCGGGAAATATACCTGCTGGCTAGACTCAAACCCTTTACCTTGGGAGTAGGTAGCAAGAGCTTGAATTCCCTACCCACCACTACATGTGAAATTTTTGCCTCATTTTTCTTCTGTTCCTCATAAAATCTGTTTTTTTTCTGGATTTTGAATTCACTAAATAATGACAGGCATGGCATTTGAATTTCAGACTTCATATTCTTCAGAAAATACATGGTAACACAAAGCCTTTTATTCTAGCAGTGTTCTGTCTATAAGATCAATATTTGAAATCTTTCCCTATTTTTGGGGCTGTATGCGGTGGTGCAGCAGTAGCATTGTTGCCTCACAGCAAGAGATTCTCCTGTTCAATTATCGGCTGGAGTGCCTTCTGTGTGGAGTCTGCATGTCCTCTCCATGGTCAAATGGCATTCGAAAGACATGCGTGAATGGGTGTGCCTTTGCTGAAGGTTGGGCGTCGGTCTGGCAACTCAGCAGCATAAAAATCTACTGCCAATCATTAGTGGACCGGAGTTCCACTGTGGCGACCCCTAACCGGGAAAAGGCGAAAAGACATTCACCGATTATTAGCTTTGTGTTTTGTGCTAAAAAGTTGAGAGCTATGGTGAGAACTGAATTCACTAAATGATAGCCATTTAAGTTCCAGTCTACCTGTCTTTCAAGAAACAGCTGATTTGGCATAGTGGTATATTGTTCTGACTGTAGTGCACCAGGGTCCTAGGTTCAAAACCTGCAGTGAAATGCATGGTGATAACATAGCATTTTATTCTAGCAACTTTCTAAGATTATGCAAGCAATCTTTAAAATGTGTCCCTAGTTGTGAGGCTTTTGCCCCCCCCCCCAATAAATTTTGCCGTTTTCCAGATTTCTTGTGCTTCAAAGTTGAGAGATACAGTTGAGTGTCAAGTGCATTTTACAAGGAGTTGAGAGCTTGAAGAGAAGTTTAGTGCTGCTTATGGTATGGCTGTGTGTGTTGTTAATAGCAAAACAGGTAGTGTACTTGCTTTTGCTGCAGTAGACTGTGGGTTCTACTCCCACAGTATATAGATGCATTACTGATACTGTACTGTGTTGTACTTTTAAAGGGGGTGGATGCTGTAGTCCTGAGAATGTCCTCTTTGGGGGAGATACCTAGTAACAATGAACCTGTTTCTGCTTGCTTTCTGAAAAAAAAAAAAAAATATATCTCTTGTTTTCCCACCTTACTGAGCTAGAATAGTCCAGTTTCAGAGCTTGCTGATCCCTGGACTTTGTTTGCAGTTCCTGTTACTGATTCTTTGCCTAATTTGGAAGAGAGGAAGTTCCCTTGCTTACCAGTGGGAGTGGGAAGCACTGAGCTGCCTGTTGGTCCAGTTTTGTGAGGTTTCAGCCAGTAACTTGTAGTTTATTGGTCGTTTTGGGCCAGTTCCTAGCTTCTTTCAGCCCCCTGATATAAAACACACTAAACGCACCTTTGCGCGGTTTAGCGTGATTTAGTGCGATTTAGCGCGGAGCTGCTACCGTTGCACACTAGGGCAGCCTACCGTTGCACACTAGGGCAGCGCCGGTTAAGCAGATTTAAACTATTAGGGCTACCTAAAGTCCACTCTTCAAAATTTCCCTTAAAACTACCTTCCTCGAACTATAATACTGATCTAATCAGCATATCCTATAACTAAAAAGATCATCTCTACCTGACTCCGAGTAGCCTATTCTGTATCTGTCAAACCTAGCACTTGCTCCTACAGTACTTATCACTGTGATACAGCACTCTTGTTATAGATAGTACCCCAAAAAGGCAAACCCCATTTCTCGGACACCCACATCCCCCGGAATCTCTTTTAAAGTTTTTTTTGTCTATTCCTTCTAGCATGTCGAGGGATCAGTTGCTAGTGTCCTCTCCTGCTCAGCTGGTGAACCTGGGAATATTGAGGCAATGTTACAATTGCCTCATGTACACAGACAACCCTCTCCTCCTCCCACAAAACACAAATACATGCGAGAGATGCAACTATACAGCCAAACTGGAGGCTGAGCTCTCTCAACATAGGACTGGCAAGACCAGACAGGAGGAGAAGGTTACCACACACACTATAGACCCAGTCTCACATAGTACCATCACAACCTCAAATCATACACATAAACACACAAAGACATACTCGGAGGCTCTGATCAAAATTCTACCAAAACAGCAGAGGCCACCAAAGCAGACACCCAAACAACCACCACCTCAGAACACAACACCTGCAACACATAGACCTCACAGTCAGAGTGTCAAACAGTCACAGCCCTTAAGGCCAAACACAATGCCAGACACACTAGTCATTGGTGACTCCATAGTCAAACACACTGACGTCCCGCTCACCAGACTGAGTAAGGAGAGAGTTACAGTAAGCTGCCTGTCGGGCGCTAGAATCCGCCACATAATGCAAGCACTCAGGTCTCTCAACAGCAGGTACAAATACGACTCAGTCATTGTTCACGCTGGTGTAAATGACCTGAGACGTACCTCCTTGGACTACATGAAAAGAGACATTGAGGAGCTCTCTGATTATGTAGCCCAGGCAGGTATGACCCTGACCTTGAACAGTATCCTACCTTCACCAAGAATGATGCCACAATACAGAGATAAGATGATCAGCTTTAACAATTGGCTTAAACTCTGGTGTCATTCAAAGGGGATCCAATGTCTGTCTGCCTGGGATGACATGCTGGACAAGCCACGCTGCTTCGCAAGAGACAGCTTGCACCTGTCACCCCTGGGATTCCGGATATTGGCAAAGGCTCTTGCCACCCCCATAGTGCCTTTTTTAGGCAAGGCTCAAATTCTAAACCTAAAACCCTAGAACACAAAAAAGGAAAAAAACTAAGGGTAATGCTGCTCAATGCCAGAAGTCTAAATCTCAAAATGCATGCACTCGAGGCCCTTCTCAGTATGGAGAACATCGATGTCTGTGCTGTGACAGAAACCTGGTTCAAGGCTCCTGAGAGCACCCCAGCACTAACAGGTTTTACCTCATATCATGCATTCCGGCCCCAAAATCTGGACAATACCAAGAAAGGAGGGGGGTATCCATATTCATCAAGGACACCCACACCTCAAGACTGGTGGCAACGCACGATGCATCGGAGACCATCCAGGTGCAATTAACCATAGGCAAGACTGCTCTGCAAATTGTAGCATGTTACAGGCCACCCTCACAAACTCAGGAACCTCACATGGCTTTCCTGAAAACACTGGAGGGGATAAATGTATCTCCAAACACCATCATACTAGGTGACTTCAATTACCCTAATATAGACTGGGAACACTACTCAAGCCCAAACACCCTAGCCCAAAAGTTCCTGGAATTCATAAACTCAAATGCCATGGAACAACTAGTCACCATCCCCACAAGAGGAGAAAACATACTTGATCTCATCATCATGAACATGGGAGCACAATGTTCAACACCGGAAGTATACCCCTCACTGGTGAGATCAGATCACAAACTAATCTTGCTGGAGGTCCTCATCCCACCCCCACCTGAAATAAAAAGACCACAGTAAAAAACTTCTCGAAAGCCGACTTCACACTTCTAAAGACTAGTGTGGTCTCCTTTAAGACTCCCGAGCCGGCGGAAAACAGTACTCAAGCCGCTGAATCACTTACAAATGCCTTCTACCAGCACCTGCAGGACTGCATGGATAAGGCAATCCCAAGCAAAACAAAGACTCTTTGTACCAAGGGCAAGCGTCCAGTCTGGTGGACCCCAGCCATAAACAAACTCTACAACAAAAGGAGGAAGCTACTACAAGATAGAGCAAAATCCTTAAAAGGTAAAACACCTTTGATCACTATAAGTAAAAAACTAAGAGTTCTCATAAAATCATCCAAAGCAAATTTTGAGAGAAAAATAGCTAAAGACTCAAAAGACAATCATAAGGCCTTCTTTAGCTATGTTAGAAACCTGGGAGGAAACTCCCAGATATGCTCAGAACTAGTTCAAAATGATGTGAAGATTACTGATCCTACAGACATTGCCAACATACTTGCTGACAGGTTCAGTGCAAACTTCTCCCCTCCCCCAAAAGGAGAGATATCTATACCAAATGGTTGCAGCCCCCAAACATCTCTAACGCCCAAGTGAGAACTGCTCTCCAAAGCAAAAAGACAGCATCCATGGGACCTGATGGTGTCCCAGGCTGTGTGCTCCGCGAACTCAACGAGGAATTAAACCGACAGCTAGGACAGCTGTTTAATCATAGTCTCACCTCTGGATACGCACCCAGGAGTGGCGCACTGCGACTGTGGTCCCACTTCACAAAGGCGGTGCCTCCACCGACCCTGGAAATTACCGCCCATTAGCTTGACAAGCCTTATCTGCAAAGCCATGGAGAGGATCATAATGGACCTCATAAATAAAGACATAGGAATTTGCAGACTTTGGATCCAACCCAGTTTGGCTTTGTCAAAGGCAGATCATGCCTTTTAAACTTGGTTGACTTTTTGAAACAGTCACCAAAGCCATTGATGAGGAAAGGCAGTCCATACAGCCTACCTCAATCTGGCAAAGGCCTTCGATACAATACCCCACTCGGGTATCATTGAAAAACTCATCAGCTTAAATGTTAACCCATACATCACAAGATGGGTTGCAAACTGGCTGAGTGACAGAACCCACAGGGTCAGAGTTGCTGGCGCCATGTCAGACTCAAAGCCTGTCACAAGTGGTGTCCCACAGGGCTCAGTCCTGGGCCCACTCTTGTTTGGCATCTACTTTTCCGAAGTACAAGCAAACACAGGAGGGTTATGGCTGACAAAGTTTGCAGATGACTGCAAACTGGGCACCGTAGTCGAAAACACATCTGACACAGATATCCTTCAGAAGGGTCTCACAGAAATGGATAACTGGTGCCAGAGCCATGGCCTAAAGTTAAATGCCAAAAAATGCATAGTCATACCCTTCGGGAAAAACAAGGTTACCCCTAACTACCATATAGGTGGTAATCCTCTGAGCTCAGAAGAGGTTATCAGGGACCTGGGGACCCAGGTTGACAGTAGCCTGTCATTCGACACCCATGTAGCTAAAGTAGTTAGGAAGACCTTCTACATTGCCCACCTTATCATGAAGGGATTCACATCTAGATCAAGGGAGGTCACAGTCTCCCTATACTCATCACTCATCAGACCAATGATTGAGTACAATGCCCCATTCGGAATGTATCTGACCCGACACTTGCAGCAGCTGGAGAGGCCACAAAAGTTCCTCACCAAAAGGATAAAGGGTCTCAAAAATCTGTCCTATGCTGCCCGACTGAAAGAACTCCAGCTCTATTCAGTCGCCACCGCTTGCTCAGAGGTGACCTTTGCCTGACATACAAGGCCATGTCAAACCCAGATTTGATGAATATGCTTCACCTCAAAAATCTAGATCCGTCAGAGCCACAAGGGCGGAGACTTAAACCTCGACATGGCTATTAATAGGACGTGCTGGAGGGATAGATTCATCACCCAAAGACTCCCTATGCTGTGGAACAAAATCCCGGTATATGTGAGGCAGAGCACCTCGCTGGCCTTGTTCAAGAGAAATCTTGACCAATGGATGGGAGATCGCAGATATACCCCAGGGATTACCTCAGTGTCACTGCTCAACAGAGGCACAGCAAAATAATGGGTATAGTTCCCCATACTAAAGGGGTGGCGTAAGCCACAAAACTATGGGCTAGGCTTGTAAATGCCCTCGGGCAGATAGCCTAGTATGAACCTATGAACCTATGAACCTATGTTAGTTTGCCATCCATTCCCTATTGCAATATTACTAGCTTATCATATTTTAATGTAGCATAGGCAATTTATTCCTCAAGAGCAACAGGCACTTTATTTGTAGATGAAACAATGAAATATAAAGATGTGTGCTAGCAGCAACCTCTTCATTAGCTCATTACATTTGTTGGAGACTTGCAGTCATCTTTGCAGGCTTTACCCATAAACTAAACAGAATGCCAGTCTATCATGTGTGGTCTGTAACCTGTGTAGTAATCCTTTAAGCAATTTATCCTGAGCTTGTGTCTTGGTCTTGTTTGCTGTTCATTTTTTACTTTGATCATGCTTTCCCTATGAAACAAGTAAATAGTTGTTGTCAGGCAGCAGGTCTTTTTTGGATAAGAAACATTTTTACAAGTGGGGGTATCACAGAGATTTCTGCTTTCAGCATGTTACTTGGTACTTTTATAAAGATGAATATAAATTATAATTAGAACTACAGTGCAAGGACAAGTGGTTTGAGTTAAGTGGTGCTTGTTTTTTATACTTGATTTTGACTGGCATTCCAGTAATGTATTTAAAAAGTAATTTATTTTTTCATGCCTTGCAACCTTTTTGTTTCCATCTAGATATTAAGTAAGCTGTCATGTAGCCAATGCATTGAAATATTTTTTTCTTCTACAATTAATTTTGTCTTGATTGGACTCTCATAATGACGGTTTGGCAGTGGCACACAGGGCAGCATATTTAATTAAAGTCCCAGTTTTTGTATTTTTAGCATTGCTCCACCTCTTTCTAGTTGAGCATGCCCATTCATGTTGGCCCCACCCATTCAACTGTCTCCCGCAGCCCTTCTTTGATTTGAAGTCACCCCCCACCACTGATGAAACCTCAACTGGAAGAAATGTATCATAGTGCCCTTTGAGAAATCATCTACCCAAGCTAATTACTCCACTTGATAAAACACCATTAAAAGTTGACCAGAGAGTTAGAGATCTGGGGATACATGTGGACAATAATCTGGCTTTCAACTAACACATAGCCAGAATAGTAGGAAAATTATTCTATGTTTCCCAACTCATAAGCAAGTGTATGACATACAGGTCCAAGGAAGTGATAGTCCCACTCACAATATTTATATCTGCGTATTTAATGAGAATGGGAACTGGTTAATTAAGTAATTAGTTAATGAGCTCATGATGTAATTAGTTATGTATAAATCATGTGCTGTATGGTGTGTTAAACATTCCTTGAAGGCATAAGCCGTGGTACCGGATGCACCAATAAAGAATTTTTTCACTGTTCTGCAGATTTTTGTATTTTTTTTTGGTGAAGAGTTCTTGTTGTGTGTTTCATGCATATCTGTCATTAAATTAATAGGACACATTCCCCAGCCATGGAATAAAACTACCACTGCACATTAAGTAAAGCATTGCCTTATCTACATTCAAGACTAACCTACACAACTGGATAAGTGCTCACCAGCTCTCCCTGAGGCTATCCTGTGTGTCCATCTTTGAGGCAGGCGATAACTCTTGATGTCGGATGTTGTGGCCTAGGTTGAAAAATGATCTAACAACTGCTTGCCAAATATATATCTATGCACCTAAAGAGTTTCCAGTAATTACAACAACAGATTTTGTTAAAATCAACTTCTATCTTAGTAGAATTAACAAATGGACTATACAGACGGGTCTTGATTAATGTCAGTAACTGCATGCTTATGTATTTAGGCTTACCTAGGATTTTAAATTGCATATTCCTGGATGGTCTAACTCTGTACATGGTTATAGCTATGAATAGTTATCTAACTCCACAATGAATTATTTTTAACTTCAACTGAGAGTTTAGCACATTTTTTGCAAAACATTGCTCTAACTTGGATTTTTGTGCAGTAGCATTCCTTTTTTATTTTTTTTCCACAGGTGGATTAACTGCCTTCCCTTCTCCAAGGTAAGGAAGATTGTTTAACACTGAGGTTATAC
Organism: Protopterus annectens; assembly: GCF_019279795.1. NCBI lineage: Eukaryota > Metazoa > Chordata > Ceratodontiformes > Protopteridae > Protopterus > Protopterus annectens. The sequence continues at coordinate 324,899,947 of NC_056745.1, read as the reverse complement.
AAGGCTACAACCTTAAGTTCTTCTCAGGACTAGCTTCATATTTCTTGTTTTGCTAACAGCAATGAAATACTTAAGTATTACTATTTTTTTTAAATAGTAAGTTATTTAGTCCATGTTACTTATTTCTGTTACAGAGCTGGCAATCCACATTCTATTGGGGACAATTTTACACTTCACAAACATTTATCTGTCATAAGGTCTTAGTCTCTAAGGTTGGTTGGCATTAGTTTTAGAACATTCTCCTCCAGAATTCCCAAGGTTTTGTGTAGCTTGCTCACATCCTTAATCCATCATGTCCTGGAGTATAATTCATCCTCTTGCTCTTACATTCAAGCAGAGATCAGAGCCTTAGAGTTGGTCTAAAGAAAATTTACTATGAAAATTACTTGTCTGTGAAACACAACTTGCATGGATAGACTGATGAAACTAATAACTTCTTTACAGTGCGGCATACTGAGAAGTCAGGAGTCTAATGATGGTTAGCATCTATTCTCAATACGAAACATTTATTACAGGCCTTGATGTGACTGGAAACTCAAACACAATCTCATTTTGCCACATGAGTCATTATTAATTTTTCTACCACATTGAATAATATAAGAAGTCTGTCACATACTCTACCACGAAATTAATGAAATACATTAGATGTTTTGTGCACTGGGCCTTAGTAAAAACTAAACCTGATACTCAGTGTGTGGCGCACAGCTATAATAAACTGAAGAAATCTATGCTCTTTGATGGCCTTCAGGCCTAAACAGAGAAATAGGAGAACTTATGACCTCATGAAAAAATGCTTTTGTTTCAGATTTCAGTATTATCTGCACTTACACTATACTTTCTGCTCTCTTTAGATGGTGTACATATTAGAAAATATTCATAAAAAATTGTTTTCTTTACCTCTTAAAAATGATAGTGCAAACTTATTGAGACTGGTGGTTGTTTTTCATCACCATGTCATACAAATAGTATTTTTAAAACTGTGTCACATACAAAAATATTTAACATTTGGAACTGTCTCGTCTATAAGCATAAGTAATTGTACAATACCAGATGTTCTTAAATTAACTGACATTTGCTTGCCCAGACACAATGAAAATTATAAATTAGCTGCTATATTCTTTATCCTTTATTAGCAAACCATAAATTCTGCAGATATTTGAAACTATTTTGCTTGTAGATAGCTAAGAATGTTACACTGGTAAGAGTACAGTTCTTATACCCTTAAGCAAAAATGCACAGGTCAAACAACAAACAGATTTTTTAAAAGGGGAAATGGGCAGTTGCATTACTCCATCAGAATTATGTTAATATTTATGGAGGTTTTGCAGTACTTCTTTGTAAAAACATCTTCTCTGCTTTTTCTTATAAAAATATGTAACAAATTGACTATAAACCAGATATTTGACATTTAAGTAGCACTTCACTTTGCATAATGAAAGTCAATGAAAAGGTATAAAAAAGCAAGTAATGTGGTTGAACATTGATTAAATTCAGGGAATATCAGGAAAATGCATGGTGGGTGGACATCTGGAAACAGGTGGCATTTAAGAAAGTTCAGATGTATCTGATTTTACCGAGGCCAAAGTGGTATTGTTAGAGATAATTCTAGGTGAAATCCAAAAGTTAAATGTTAAATTGAAAAAGTTTGTGGGCGCATTATGTGCCAGAGGCAGTGAAGCTACAACCACAAAGTTACTATTTTGACACAGCAGCAGAAGACAAAGGCAGTGAGGGTCTAATTTATTAGTTTTCCACTGAATCTGACAATGTTTTATTTAAAGTTAACTGAGGAAGAGGATGGTGCTTAGAGAAAAATGTGAATTTGTCTGTAATCCTGAAGAAAGAAAAAGTGATAGACTGTCTTGAACCTATGAAGAGCAAGTTGATGGCCTGGACTAGCTGGTAGCCAAACTGGATTTGAAAAATAGAAACGTATCCATTTCTTGATCGGCACTAGGGTCAGACACTGGGAAGTCTTGACATATTTTGGTGAGAGCTGAGTTCTGGAATGTAACGGAATACATTTTGCCCCTGCTTTTCAATCCAAAGGCTGTCCAAAGTCTGTAAAATAAGACAAAATAGATTCTCTTTGTTTTTGAAAATTACTTTTCTGTTTAGATGTGCAGACAATATGCCTAATTCCTGGCAGTCATGCATGAATATCAGCTTATGAACTTAAAGATCAAGATAACATACCCAGCCTTTTTCAAGATTTTTTTTACTCAGGCAAAAGTCTGGATGTTGGTAATTTCTTGCAGGAGTTTAGGGATGAGACTGATGATTTAACATTGCAGGACACTCGAGGTGATGAGGATGAGTACTGAACAGTGAAACTGCAGTGATGGTTAGTAGTACAAAGGTTAGCTCTCATTCTTTAATTATGGGACATTGCAGAGGCAGAAGACCAATATACTAATAAGGAAACTGGACCAGTAGCTAAGGGTATATTAACAAATCATTACTTTGGGTCTAAACATTTTATGCTCATACAGTTCCTAGAATATCAAGGTTTTAAAAGTTTCATTTATCATAGTGACAGTAGATTTGCCAAATTAGCTGTCTCCAGTTCAAGGTTATGTAATCATCTTTCCTTTCTAGGTACTCCTAATTTCATTGGTATGTTTATGGACAGAAAACTAGTCTGTGTGATTCTATGGCACTGCAATAAGGTTACATCAGTCTTTGAAATGTGCATCTTACACAGTGGCAATGCCTTGTCTGTCAAGTTATATGTACATATTTCACAAATATGAGAGAACCATTTTGATTTTTAGATATTGCAGTGTCCCAGCTATTTAATCTCCAGATATGAAATTGTGTATGCATCTTCTGCTGAGTGATGGTGGAGAAAGAAAAAAAACAAACAAGTCAAGCAGCTTAAAAATATGGAAAAAATCAGATCAATAAACTGCTACTCATCTGTGCTGTTTGATTCTATAATAAAAGTACATTTTCATAGTTTGTATCTATAGGACAGGAGGCTGAAGTACACACAGTCAATTAAAATGGTTCTGCGTTTGGTCTGACACTTTTAGATTAATAAAGCAGAGTATTTGCCAAATGTACCAATACTTAAGTGTATGTAGTTGCAAAATGACAGCCAGATCCTTCAAGCCAGATAGCATGTTAAGGTAAGCTTATATTATGTGCTTTTATTTTTGGAAAAGCTAAGTTGGCTTACAAAGTTAATAAATACTCAAAGGTCACATCTAAAGATCATGTACGTGGCAGTACTATAAAATACAGTAAGAGCAATATAGGACAACATGGTGTATCCAAATCAGCAACTCAACAATCCAGTTTTATAAATGACTTTGTTAACTCCTACTCTGTAAGCTGTCTCTAGGTACTGAAGAGTGGTTTAGAAAATGTGTTGTGAGAATTTCAGAAATAAATGCAGGTAGTGATCTTTGCTTTTTATAAAGCAAGTGACACTGTGCACTTTAGTTCCTATCACACCCTTCTTATTGTCATAAAAATAAATCAAATCTTACGGGAAAAAAATAATGCAACTTATATTTAATTTTATAGAAATGAATGGATGGAGTGAGTTACAAGTTAGGGTATTGTGCTCAAGCTGATGAAACTGTAAGTCCCATAATAACAAATGAGTTTGATATCACCTTCAAATGGTGAGACAACAGTCACACTTAACATATATCATTAAAAAAGATTTTTTCTGAGGTAGCAGATGACAATGTGTCGATTAGTTGATTAGAAAAACTCAACTTGTTGACTACAGATTATAGAAAATGCATTATATGTATATAGCCAGGGTGAAAAAATAAAGCTTAAAATAGTTCACTGCAGATTTGTAGTTTGTAAATTTTTAGGCATAGTTTTCCAGAAATGTTTTTCTGAAAATGAATCTTTAGTATACCATCTGGTCAGTAGGCAATGGAAAATAAATGGGTAAAGCATTCCTTGCAATTCCTTTTTCCTTTTTCTTTTTACATTACCTCTGGTGTATAGTTTGTAACTACATTAACACTGCCGAGGCACTTATCTGCCTTTAAAATTCAGGGCACACTCACTGACCTACTAAGCAGATAACTATAAAAATAACCCATTATGTGTTAACTTTGACAGCTGTTTTGTAGACATTCCATCTGTTTCACATGAAAGAGATTCTTTCAGCATTCATTTTCTGTCCTCAGGCACAAGTGCTGTGTCTAATGAATTGCACATACTAAGAGAAGTTTTTGATTCAACTTTTCCTAATGAATTAGGACAAATTATATGTGAGAACCACAGAACAAGCTGGTATAATGGATGCATGTCTATGTTGTAAACAGAGGGGAGCATGTCATATGCTCTTATACACAAATACCTGTAACAGCAAAGGCAATTTGTTGAGTGATGTATACATTGAATTTGCACTGACATTGTTGCTTTCCTTGTGATCTGCCTTTGAGTTTATGTATTAAGTGGAAACCTTTTGATGCAGACGTTGGTCGAACTTTGTGTGTGACTTAATATTTTCATATTCTCAATTCTGGTGACTAATACAAGATAGCTGTCAGCAATCAGAAGGTCCTATTGCTGCTGGCAGCATGCAAGAATGGTTTTCCTTTCTGACTGTTTAGTCTTTACCCACAGTTTTGTGAACACGGACATAGTGTATTTAACTAAAAGGTGTAAGGAGTAGATCCCCTCCAGATGGAAAGTGTAGGATGGCTTGTTCCCACAGCTAAAATGGTTATTTTATAGTTAGTGTTTTTTTGTCCTTGTGTAGCACTGATTTTAACTCATCAATGTAAGTTGACATGATGTGTGCATCCTTTCTCTTTTTATTTGAATCCAATGTGGGAAACGTAGGAAATGAATAAAATAAGGCCAGCCCAATAGCACTAGGTCACCTGGGCATCTGTCTATGCAGCTGGCAACCTGAGCTCAAGAATGAGATCAGGCTACAGGTAGGGCTGGCCAGGTAAATACGATGAATTGCCTGATGGGATGTTCTCCTATACCAGAGAATTGTTTGTGAAAAAATGTTGTCTGTCTTACATCTGGCAAAGACCAGAGGCATTGCAGCCCTGAAGTTTAAGAGGAAGTGACAGACATGCTGACATGACTGCCTATTCCTCTTGCAAAGTAAGGATTGTGCCTGAGCACAGCAGACCGGTTGCTATCGCTCCACAGCTCTCCATAGGGTCATTGCTCCCTGGCTCTAGGAGTTTCCCCACAAGGCCACATATCTGGGAAGTTGGGAGGCATTCTTGGTGAAGTGACACATCATTAAGTGTCTCACAAGGAGCTATTGAGGTACCTAAAGGGAGTAGATGGGATGTGCAGGAACATAACCACAGGGTTATGAGTAGGGTAAGGGGGGAGGGGAGAAATGGTTTAAAAAGAAATTAGTAGAATTTAAAGTAATATGATGTCAAATTATATGTGTGCCAAATTATGACTTCACAAATGGATTTCTAGATTTCAGATGGTCAGCCCACAATACAGTGGTAACGGCACATTATGTGACAGGACACACAACCTGATGAACAGGGAATAATACATGAAAATGAGGACTGAAAGAGAACATATCTATGCATTAAGTTATTTAGCAAAGAGAAGAAAAAGTTCCCTATCCAAAGAGTGAGAGATGATATTGTGACACCCAATATCACAAAAGGAAATTGAGAACCGACCTGAAAAAGAGATAGCTGTGAAAGGTGCTCTTTGGTGGGCTTCACCCCTTCTAATCCCAGTGTGAGAGAATGTGCCACCCACCCACCCCCATATTCCCTGTTAATTACATATACTAACATTGAGGTCACTATAAATCAAAGTAGTTCAGAGTAGAGGAAATGCATAGAGATATTGTTACCTGACATTGATTATTACAATCGTTTAACTCCAAGGATCATAGTTATGGTCCCAGAAAAGAAGCAGTAGTGCATTGTTGTTTTCACAGTGGTAATGCAGAAATGAAAGAAAGAAAGAAAGAAAGAAAGAAAGAAAGAAAGAAAGAAAGAAAGAAAGAAAGAAAGAAAGAATAAAAACTGTTCCAGTACACACTGAAGATCAGTTACTTGATGCTAAAAGGATAAGATCATCTCTGCAAACAACAAAGATGCCACCCTCACATCCCCAGATGAACACTCTCCAGACTTTAACAGCACCTTGATATCCTGCCTGTGGAATTTACATATAAGATGGCACAGAAAAAACACCATTCAGGGAGTCCTATGACCATCTTCAATGTATCTGACTCAGTGGCAAGAATGTAGACTCATCTATCACTCCTTTAATACAGAAACCAAATCAAAAGCAAGAAAAGTCCTAGAACTCCACAATATTGCAGCTCTTCTCACAGGGGTACGAGGTCACATGTGTTCTCCTAATCCACAAATCACATGCTGACCACACTGGCCGACTGCCCTGATCTTTCCAGTACCTGTCCAAGAGCAAAGAGCTGATCCACTGTCTCAGTCACAGAATGGAAACTGCAATGGTTCTCCTGATTCAGTGCCTCATTTCCACCACCTTGGCATAGGCTTTTCCAAGAAAGCTGAGAAGATGGATCTATCCTTGACTGGAACACATGCTCCAATACTCATTTTTGAAAATAGGAATGAGTAGTTAATTTTGCCAATCCAAAGGTACCGTCCTAACCTTCTACACAATATTCAAACATTGTATAACCTTAACACCCCAGTATTAGCCAGTACTATCAGCTCTTCCACCCAGATTTCATTTACTTCTGCGGCTTTGCTACTGTTTAACTGCTACACAAATGACTCCAACTCATACATCTGCTTCGCCTGAGAAGGTTATAGCCACTTAACTCTGGAGTACTTCTTCATCTTTTGATAGTGTCTGCAGTCATGGTAAAAATGTCTGTACCCTTTCTGAAGGCAGCCTGAGCAGTATCCCTCTCCTTCCTCCTTGGTTGCCAAGTGGATTTCCTGATTCTGTTCCAGACACCTTCTGAAAGCCATTTCTCCTACCCTTGCCAAACTCCTGCCACCCTCAGACCTTTACTTTGATTATTGTCACAGCTGCTGCCTTCCTGTCTTGTTGATGCCTAGCAGTCAGATAAGACAACCCCTGAAATTGCATAGGGTGTTTCTTTCTTTAACCTGATGGCTTCTCACATCACTAGTATCCACCAGTGAGTCCTAGGGTTACTGCCATGGCAAAATTTATTCATTTTAAAATTGGGTGCCAGAATTATGAACAGTGAAAGTAGGCCATCTGGTAATAACAGCGGCTGAAATCTGTAAACATTAGAAAATAGATAGTCAAAGCCAGCTATTACACAAGGGAATTTATGCTAAGCTGTCTAGTGCAATAATATAGAATGGCATTAGATGTTAAGATACAGGGCTAACAAAGTCATTATGCCAAAAGAGGATACAGAGCAAGAAAACAAGAAACACAGAATCAGAAGTTACATCAGATTAATAGACAAACAGACAGGTGCTCTATACACAGCAAAGCATCTTGTCATCACAGCTGTTATGCTGTGCAATAAAGCACTGCACTGTGAAAGCAATCATTAACATTTAAAAAAGGAAGAGTGACATGGAAAAAAACACCATTATCATCTGAACATATACATATAAGTTAACAGATATAACAACAATTGTACAACTTCATACTATGTTAAAAATATACAAATGCAGCCATCAGTTTAATAATATAAGAAGACAGGACAAAATACCGATATAATAAAATGCAGCAAATAGAATCAGTAGGACAGCACTACAGTAAACACAGTAAATGAAACTTGAACTACAGCATATGTGATTTAGATAAGATTACAGCACAGAAGAAACAGAATGTGAAACCAGTATGAAAATGGAAACAAAGGTCTCTTAAATATAGTGTTAGACCATAACAGAGCATGACAAGACAGCGCACTGTCAGTGACAACTGTGCACATGGAAGGTAACTTGCAAGCAAATTTTATAAGCAAGGTACCACTGACTTGCCAGTTGACATGTAACCATTAACTGTACAGGAGTCATGGAAGGAATTGTCTACAAGCACAAATAAAACAGAACAAAGCAGGGATGTACATATGCTTAAACACAAACCAAAAAAGGCATATGGCCTTCAGGTGAATATAGTGTCATGAACATGCAACATAGAGCATGTGACTACAAACAGATCAGAAGACCCGAGGTTGTTTTAATCCCCTCTTTCATTCCTATCAGCTTATGTAATGCAATGTTGCTGTTAGCTACTGTGAAAAAGCTTTAAGAGGAGAGCTCAAAGGATAAGCAGTTATCAGGAAAATCTGAATCCACATATCTGCAGCATGTGTACATTGCTGAAATTGTTGTTTTCATTAACAAGTTAGGGTCACATTAAAACTGATATTGTATATTGCTAGAAGGAATGCTTCAGCCTTTGAGGTCAAGGCAGTGTTTCTTTTATGCCTGTCCTGTATGGCTCCATTTAACAGTATGCCACAAAAATGAGTGATGTGATGTGATATGTGGGAAAAGGGAGTCAGGCATTAGTGCCCGAGTGAAAACCATGGACCAAAAAAAGCACATATAGTGAGCCAAAAAGGAAACAGCATATTACTGAAGTCTATTGACAGCAGTTTATGTCTTTGCTTGCATTTGTGTTCACCAGGAAATGGCTGAAAGTCATGCCACCCTGTGGAGGAGAAGGACAATGTACAGATGAAGGATTTTGCACTCTTAACTTGTTAGCAGTATTAAAAAAATGGGATTGATGAGGCTGAAGAAACTGATGAGTCATAAACCAGAGTCCTGATAGAGATGGGAGTACAACTTACCAAGTCACTGACAGAGATGTTCATCATATCTTGAATATAAACCTCTATAGCTTCACTGAACAAGTGGATCATCACAGTGGAACTTATGAAGTTTAGGTCAGTAAGTCTTATATGAATCTTAGACCAGTTCCTGCAGGATCTCCTGCAGGACAGGTTGCTATGATACCAGAAGGCAAATGTTGGCCCTTCATCACTGTTGAATCCTGGAAGCTGGATATTATAACTAGATTGCCACATAATGTGATATGAGAAAACTGATGGGCATAGTGCATTTTTACTTCTCTGAGTATTTTATTCTGTGCTACACAAAATCCTGATGGTGACTTTGACAGGAATGAAAATCAGGCCTTACGTGGCCAAGTGGGGTAGAAACATTAGTGACAGATAATCAGAGGTTGATTTCATAGGTAGTTTGATGTACTAGGTCAGTGACAAATATGGAGTTGTAGGAGTAGCACTTGCTGACCTCCTTGTGATGTCGTCATTATCAACACTGCACACAAGAAGGAGTGTAGAGCAAAGTCATGTTGCATTAAGACAATACCAAGGTGAGTGGGTAGTGATGATAAAAAAGTGCAAGGTAAGGCACTCCACATTAAGATGTTTTTGTTGTTCCTTTAGGCAAGACAGAACTTTAGAACCGAGCTTTGGTCTAGGCTTGTAATGGTCTGCAGACTGATTGCCTAGTACTTACCTATGAGCTTCAAAAGGTGTTACAACGTAGACATAGAGTGGGTTCTGAACAAGCCTGCTGGAACTGGAGGAACTGTTCCTGCTCAAGAACCACTTTGTACTGTGAAATAAAGCAGAGTTAAAGCCTCATAAGGAATACTGGCTTAAACTATGAGTACTAATCTAGGTAACTCGGAGGCCAGTTTGTTCCTGTTTAAAAGCAAACTGGTGCAAATTTCTAAAATGCTGCATTTGCCTTTGGAGACCTTAACCAAATTTTAACACCAGATCGTTGAAGACCATCTCAAGTAGTATGACAAATTCAAGAGAACTTTTTAGTGAGGAGGGACTGAGGGTAGTCACTGACTCACTCACTCAGTGATTTGCCCATTCACTCACTGACTTACTCATGCATTTACTCACTATTCCATTCACTTATTCAGTCACTCACTCACTGACTCACACATGCATGCATTCTCTCTCTCTCTTTCTTTCTCTCACTCAGTCACTGACTCACTCATGCATGCATTCTCTCTCTCACTCAGTCACTGACTCACTCATGCATGCATTCTCTCTCTCTCTCTTTCTCTCTCTCACTCAGTCACTGACTCACTCATGCATGCATTCTCTCTCTCTCTTTCTTTCTCTCACTCAGTCACTGACTCACTCATGCATGCATTCTCTCTCTCACTCACTCACTGACTCACTCATGCATGCATTCTCTCTCTCTTTCTCTCTCTCACTCAGTCACTGACTCACTCATGCATGCATTCTCTCTCTCACTCACTCACTGACTCACTCATGCATGCATTCTCTCTCTCTCTCACTCACTGACTCACTCATGCATGCATTCTCTCTCTCTCTTTCTCTCTCTCACTCAGTCACTGACTCACTCATGCATGCATTCTCTCTCTCTTTCTCTCTCTCACTCAGTCACTGACTCACTCATGCATGCATTCTCTCTCTCACTCACTCACTGATTCACTCATGCATGCATTCTCTCTCTCTCTCTTTCTCTCCCTCACTCACTCACTGACTCAGTTTCACATGCAGCTGGAGGGGGTCTCTGTGGCAGCAGAGTAAGCAACACAGATTAGTCTTTCTTTTCCCTTATTACCCCAAATATTCGGGGGAAAAATGAGAGAAGTAATTCCTCCAGTAACTCTTGCGTTTCCACTGAAAGCTCTTCACAGTGAGTCATAATCAGAAAAACTCTGAAAGGACCCAACCGGTGGCCATCTTTATAAGATTTCTGAATCAGCTCAGACTGCCTCTCTAAAGCCAAGTGAGCAGTGATGTTTTGTAGATAACTAAGGTGTCTAAGCTCCTCATGTAGTCATGAAGAGTAAGCCCACTGACCCCGCAGGGCACCTCATTTCCACAGTATATACCCATGATTGCATTATTCTCTTCACGTTCACAGACTGTAGACATAGCTGGGAGGCATAGCATGATGAGCAGAGAGAACACTTTGTGTGAGAACTCAGCACCTGCTTCACCCATACAGAGTGGTTCAGTGGCCACATGACATTGCCCACCATCTCTATCCTCTGGTCAGACTCATGTCTTTGTTGTCACTAGTCTTGAATGAGACTCCTATGTATTTAAGTGCATCTACCAAGGACAGCTGTCTCTCATCCCCTCCTGAAGACTGTAGTCTGCCTTTACTGTGAAGATGCCATAACCTTAGCTTTGGAGGTGCTGATCCTCATTTCAGCTATTATATTAGCAATGAATCATTCAGGTGAATATTGAAGGTTGTGGAAAATCAGACCAAAAGGGCAACATACAGCTTCATGTTTATACAGCAGAAGTACCATAACTAAGATCTTCAAACCTCAGCTCTGTTGTGCTATTCTATCTATGAAGTTCACACTCGGTTGTATTACAAAGATGCACCCTTGGTGCACAGCATCCATTTGGAAAAAAATTAACTTAATGCCAGGAACATAAACACAGCTCTTACCACATTCATGCAAAAACAAAGTCGTACACAGCAACTGTCTGCAATAGTACACAATAACCATACAGAATCCCTCACAGCACCCCTTCAGGACATGTGGTCACATGCATTCTTCATTTCTTCATATAACAGCTGCAGACTGCATTAGTAAACTCCCAAAATGCCTCATATGAACTGTGCATTACAAAGAGTGGGTATAGTCTCCCATAGCTTGGACAGAATCTGCATTGCTCATACTTTGCCAGATGGGTGTTACATACAAATGAAGAAAAAGATCTAGTCCAGGTTTATGATCTCTTGTGATAGTTGTATAGGACAACAGAGTGGCAAGTTAGCAAATAATGTATAGTGTAGTAAAAGGATATTTAGTAAGAGGTGTCACCAGCGTGAATGTGGTAAAGTATCAGCTGGTCAATGATGAGACGATATCAGTGAGACCCCACTTAAAAGCAGTGAACTTTCCCCTGGAAACGTAGCGACGTTCAATCACAGATCACAGATTGCACTTAGCTACGTTCAATCACGGATCACAGATTGCACTTAGCTACGTTCAATCACAGATCACAGATTGCTCACAAGAAAAGGGTTCTACTTGAAATAATCTAAATTGACGACACATCATATTGAAACTCAAAAATAGCTAAACATAAAATATCAACAAGATCTAATCCCATCCGGAACTAATGTTTCTGCAAGGTCATAAGCTCCCCTGCTCTTCCAACACTCCTTGCTAATTATATATTTCAACTCTGAGGTTGAACATTAGGGAAAGGACATAAACCCTTCCCTGGTATAACTTTGCTTTTGTCAATATTTTGTGTTTAGATATTTTTGATTTAGATATTTCTGAATTTAAATATTACTGCTGTTGATATTATTCTGTTTAGATTATTGTAAGTAGACCCATGCATACATATATATAGGTCTACTTCATAACATTGAAATTTCATAACACTGAATTTCATAACATTGAGACCATAACATTGAAAATTCAAAACACTGAAAACCCGAAACATTGAAAACTCAGAGCATTGAAAGTGTGCTTCATAGCATTGAAAACTACATTGCACAAGTAAATAAGATCCCCTCCACCTACAACAAACCTAACTAACAAACACACTTTCTACTACATTTCTGCAGGGGGGCAAGCTCTGCTGCACCCCCATGTGGGGGGCTCAATCACAATCACCATACACTGAGGATAGGAAATTAACTTTTTTCCAGTGTAGTGTGGTGGGAGTGGGGGGGCAGAGCCCTCCACATGGGGGTGCAGGGGAGCTTGCCCCCCTGCAGAAATGTAGTAGAAATATGCTTGCTAGTTAGGTGTTGTTATAGGTAGCGAGGATGTTATTTACATATGCACTGTAGTTTTAAATGTTATGAAGCACACTTTCAATGTTCCGAGTTTTCAATGTTTTGGGATGTATATATATATATATATATATATATATATATATATATATATATATATATATATATATATATTAGATCTATTCGATATGAATATAGATATGCGTGTGTGTGTGTGTGTGTGTGTGTGTGTGTGTGTGTGTGTGTGTGTGTGTGTGTGTTTGCGTATTTATAATCCATCTGAAATAAAATAAAACGTCAAGGAACAAGTGTCTCTTTTCAGTGGTAATCCAACAACACTGTATAATTGATTGACCCATTGAACTGAACAAGTGGCTGAGATTGCCTCATGAATGGATAGAGTTAAAAAAGAAAGATATGTAAAAATCCATAGGGAGATTTACCAGATTTCTGGAAATCTAACCAAAGAGTGGCAGACCTTCCGGAAACCCAAATGAATGTAAATGTTCAAAATGACTGGCTAGTTAGGCATTATGATTTAATCATTTTATAATATTTGTGTGTGTGTGTGTGTGTGTGTGTGTGTGTGTGTGTGTGTGTGTGTGTGTGTGTGTGTGTGTGTGTGTGTGCGTGCGTGTGCGTGCGTGTGCGTCTATGTGTGTGTGTGTGTGTGTGTTTGTGAAGGTACTGGAACTCCAAAATGCTAGCAGAAGACTTAGATTTGTTCTACCTGCTCAGTCAATCAGTGTACAGATAATGGACTGTAATATGTCAGCAATTTATGATCACACTCCTGTTTACCATATTATTTAACTTAAATGGATAGCACAATCCATGGCTTATGAAAATCTTTAGGTGCTTTTCCACCGTATGCTATTTAATGTAAGCAGATAATGCAAGCTGCATTCTTTACATGTAGCTATAACACTGCCATAAAATAATTACTAAAAGTTCTTCCAGTTTTTAATTTATGACATTTGGTCCATTTGTCATGCTGTTCTCTTCCTGTTTTGTATCTGTTTCCCCTTACCTGCCCCAAAAAACCCTAAAAAACAAACAAAGAAAAAAAAACAGACTTTCTTAATCCTAATGCAATTGCAGTAGGCACTGGCTGTTATGAAACTTTAACATCAAAGGATAATTCTTTGCTGTATTCCATCTGATCCTAAGAGCATGAACGTTGCTTCATAGATGACGTACATTTCTTCTGTTCAAATCAGTCACTGCTGGATGCTTTTTTGGAATGAGATTATCTTTAAATGAAGTAGGTCTTGCTTCACACTGACCTACCACAAAGGTCAAGGGCATAATTACTTGTAATAAAAGGTTATAGACTGATTAAAGACTAGACTGCTGGAGAGATGAATTAACCTTTGTGAATAGGCTGTTAATCGCTGAGCAGTGTCTTTGAATTGTATGGAAGTATGTGTGCAATGCCATTCATTGAGCCGAAGTTCAAAACCTTCAGAGAAAAAAATATAAGTAGGAAATTAAATTAACTGCCAAGTGTGGTCTGCTTTGTAAAGACACGTGAAAGGTGAAGAAGTCAAATATGCTTCTGAACATACTTGGAATGTGCTATGACTTCTATGTTGTGCTGTTCAGTACAGTCTAAATCTTTATTTTGTATATTTGCTTTAAAGATGCAGCAGAAGAGAGCTATGCCAATTATCTATATTCTATGATACTTTAACAGAAGTACCTACCAGTTACAGGTCCACTGAGTAGTTTTGCATGTACAATAAACTCTCAATTAACTCAAGCAACCAGCACTTTCAAGCAACCAGCAAAAAAAGTCAGAGTTGCAATCCACAAACTTGTTTGTCCAATTATGCAAAAGCATTTCCCTGGCACACTAATTAATTATTTTCCCCAGTAATACCTTCATTAGTTTGTACTGTGTATGCACAAACACTAAAATGGCACAATAAATTATTTTGCCCAGTGGTTACTTCAGCAGTCTGACCATGTATGTACAAGCACTTCCCTGAAACACAAATTAATTTTTCCCCAAGCAACATCTTCATTAGTATGTCCAGGTATACAGAAGCACCAAAATGACACATTTCCCAAAGAGACCCCTTCAGTAAAATGTCCAGGTACAGTATGCACAAGCTCCAAAATGAAATATTTGCCCAAGTGACCCCTTCAGTAATTTGTCTATGTATACAGATGCACCAAAATGAAACATTTGCCTAAGCGATCCTTCAGTAACATTCCTACTATGTGTACAAACACCAAAATGAAACATTCACCCAAGTGACCCCTAAATGTGTATCTTTCTATGCACGCCTATATTTATTAAAATAAATCAATTACTTAAGTACCTGTTCTTTACATTCTTTTTCTCAAGCCGGGGATCCCACCGCTATTTTTCCAGTGCTGTTCCGCATCTAGGTGTGTGACTGTGTGACCATCAATGGACTGCCTGCTTGCCTGCAGCTGCTGTGTGCATGCCTGCATCATGGTGTGTAACTCAGCCAAATGGAAGCCACTATGGCATCACCTGACTAGCCGCCAGGCCAAAGAAAAAAAAAACACAACAGCATCTCAAGTGCCGCCTGGGGCAGACCGTCCTTCTCACCCCCCCCCCCCAGCTACACTAGTGCCACATGCCACTCGCAAACAACCAGAAACTACAGTTATCCAGCATCTACTAATCCCCATGGGTGCCAGCTAACTGATAGTTTATTGTATTTTGATTTTTGTTAACTGCTTAGGCCTGCTAAGAGTGATGAACCAAGAAGAAAAATTAATCAAGTGGGCCCTGTTTGTCACAAAATCTCACCAAGACAACATTGATATATAGACTGTATTTTATATAGCATATATCATGGACAGAACTAGGTCAAAAATAAAAAAGATAGTTGGGTGCACAAGACCCATATGTATATATATATATATATATATATATATATATATATATATATATATACATATATATATATATATATATATATATATATATATGTATATATATATATATATATATATATATATATATATATATATATAAAGTGCCCAATCCTGGTACGTGCACTGGTGCCAGGACTGGAAAAAATGACAGTATAGAATCCTCAAGATATGTAAACATTCCTACAATGGAGCTAGGCCAGGCCCACTGGGATGTCCACCCCCCATTGTAGATGGAAGAAGCAGTCCACAAAAATTGATAAGTCATAAAAGATTCATAAAGACAATAGAGCAGACTATCGAGGATAAGAAAGAAATTATGTATTGTTAATATTATGCAAGAAGCCCAGAATTTCCCAACAGAACATATACAAAAAGATTAAGACAGAAATTAGAGGAAAGAAAAATACTTCCACAAGAAAAACTGTCCAAAGCTTAAAATAAAAAATTGTGTTCATTAATATAACAGATTTATGAAAAACATATAGACGAATAAACCTTGGGTCATTTGGAAAAAGAAGACACTGAAGAAGTGCAAAAATATAAAGAACAAAATCTACAGACTTTTGAAACATATAAAAAAAGAAATATAGACATGGCAAATAAAGAGAGATCTGATATGGTGCAATATGTATGCAAAGGAGAAAGCTTAATTAATCAACATAAAAAAGGCAGCCTCAAAGATATTTGAAGAAAAATACAGGCAAATGCATCCAGATATGAAACATTTTGCAATAAAAAAATAAAATCACAAAGATGAAATGTTGAACAGAAGATTAGTCAAGTCGAAGTTACAAAAATAGAAGATAAAGTTATGGAATACTTGCAAAGTGAAGGATTTAGTGCAGAAAAACACAGGTTACATCACAGCATGATGGAAAAACAAGCCCCCAATGTAGGGAGAAACGGGAGGAGCAGAAGACATCTGAAGAAGAAATATGGACAATGGAGAGAAAAAGAAATTGAATGTAGTGCAATATTTATGGAAAAGAGAAAGCAAAACTAATCATTACAAAAAAGAGCAGCACCAGAGTTATTTGAAGAGAAATACAGAAAAAGGCATCTGGACATGGAAACATTTTACAATACAAAAAATAAGAAAACAAAGAGGAAAAGTAGAAAAGAGGATTAGTAATGGAGAAGTTAAAGAAATAGAAACTGAGGTTATGGATTACCTGTGGATTACCTGTGAAGTAAAGGATTTAGTGTAGAAAATCTAACTCAGATAACATCACAGAAGGATAGAGCAATGGATCCCCAAATTAAGGAGAAAACAGGGGAGTGGGAAACATCTGATCAGTTGTCATATTAAGATACTTTGGAGCCTTCCATATGAAACCAGTACAAATGTTCAGTTGGAGTTGAACATCAAGGGAGGGAACAGGAAACTGTGGCAACTCTCACACAGTCAATATTGTGGAGTGATAGGACAGTGAGTTCCTATATGAAAAAGCAACAGATGACACAGGATGAAACTGAAGAGAATTTGGCACAGGAAGATGCTCTGGAACTTTTTATAGAATGACCGCAGGAAATGGAGAACAAACAATGTACCCTCAGTTTAGAAGAAAATGATCTAACAGAAGAGTTGCTTGATTTAATAAAAATTGACAGACATATTAAGATCAATGAAAGAACTAGATTACAAAAAGTCAATAAAACTCAAAAAGTTAGAAGTTTGATGAAACAAACAATCACAGTAATTAGGACTGTCCATAGAGATTCATGTGATAGAAGTAAATAGGATATACTATTTTTGTTTACTACTGTGTAGCTAAATTAATAACAGATAACATCTTACCACAAAAACACAAGGTAGTAAGGGAAAGGAAGGGGAGAAATTTAATGCCATCATGGAAGTATGGAATAGAGAAAACTATAAAGTGGTTAAGACAAGAAGTGTCACTTTTAAAAGAGTACAAAAGAGGGAACAGATCACCAAAATATTCAGATAGGTGGGAAAAAAACAATGTGCAGTATCAGAACTGATCAGTATCAATCATGCATTATCGCAAATAATAAACTAAAAATATCATCACAGGCAGAAAAACTATAAAGGAAAAGCACAAAATATGTAATTTATTGATGACCCAAAAAGTTTTATAGAGAACTGGGAAACAAGGCAAAAGGAATTGAAATACCATGAAAAAAGAAGTAATAGATACATTTTGGAGAAAAATCAATGAAGATCCTGTGGAACATAACAAAGATACTAAATGGGTAGAAGAAGTAAAAGAAAGAATAAGAAGTTCAAATGTACAGGATATGAAATGGGATGAAGTAACATCCAGAGAGATTGAAACAAAGTTAAGAAAAGCTCCTAATAGGAAAACCCCAGGCACAGGTGCAGTACCTAACTTCTGGCTAAAAGTATTAACATCTTTATATCAAGATTTAGCCATGAGTAAAAGCTATTTATATGTGCACCCTGAAGAGACACTAGCTAATTTAACAATAGAAAAAACAATACTCCTACTTAACTCATTCACTCCAGTGAAGCACAGGAAGTTTGCACTGTAACTTCCAGTGGGAAGCCTTTTGACAGAATCAAATTATGTCCTCACATTTCAAACAAATGTTCATATCTCTGGAGTCATAGTAGTTATGAAAGAAGTATAAATGGCAAACTCTGCAGCACAAACTATTTTTATAGTAGTAGTATTCTTTAGGTTCTAGGTCTTAAGCCAAATTTTATAAGTCACAGTAAACAAAATAACTATTACATTTGTAATATTTTATAAACAACTTACAATATCTCAGCAACCACTCAAGTTACACACATACTGTCAGCAGCATTTTATTCATCTAGCTGACGGCTTTCATATAAGGCTAAAGAGTTCTATCTGTGTTACCTGGTTGTTAAGATACTTAGAAAAATGTGAAAATTATATCTATGTAAATTAATATCATAAAACAACAGTTAATATCTATTTACCTGCACTAGACAGAGGTCAAATATTAATGCAATTGAGTTTGTCATTGTGTAAGTTTTAAGATGAAAATTTTATAAGATCTTGTACATAGCATGGTTTTAGAATTATTGATGCATATTCATGAACAAGCAATATTTGAAGCCTAGAGACGTCAGTAGGAGTTAAATGCAGATGCACCTTTAGGCATCACTTGGATGTAATGAGGTAAGAGTGAACCTGCAAACTATCCTAAAAACTGCCAAAGCAATAACTTGCCTTCCGATGACATATAAACTATACACTGGAATTAATGCCGACAGAGTTTATAGTCATTTAGAAGAAAACTCAATCATGACAAAAGAACAAAAGGGTAATAAAAAAAAGTCATATGGAACAAAGGAACATTTGTTGTTAAATAAAGTCATAATTAAGACCTGTAAAAAGGCATAGAATATAAGTATGGCACGGTATGGATATAAAAAAGCATGTGACAGTATCCCACATTCGTGGGTAAAAGAATGCTTAAGAATGTATAAGATACACCCTATGCTGACCAATTACAGTGGCATAAAACTTTGCAATTAAACCATGATTAAGGGCAAATTATTATTCCAGGGATAAAAATTCAAAGAGGGATATTTCAGGGTAACTCTCTGTCACCGCTGCTCTTTTGTCTTGCCCTTAACCCATTAAGCTGAATACTTAACAGATTGGGTCATGGCTACAATTTAGCTCCCAGAAAACAACAAAGTGTAAAGACTTCTTATCTTCTTTTTGTAGATGATTTAAAAGTTTATAGTTCATCAGATGAGGAACGAAAAGCACAACTGCAAGTGGTGAAAACTTTTTCAGATGATATAAGAATGTTGTTTGGTCTTGATAAATGCACAAAAGCAACCTTTCAAGCATGAAAGCTGCAGCACCAAGTAAACATCAGTTTAGGACAAGAATGTGATTTAAAAGAACTTGAGTAAGAGGGAGTGTGTAAATATTTGGGAATTGATGAAGGATCAATGATAAAACATGAATACATGTGAATAAAACTCAGTAAGGAATATTTTAGAAGACTTAAATTAATATTGAAAACAGTAGTGACATCTAGGAACAAAGTCCCCCAATTTGCTCTTCCTGTCCTAACTTACAGTTTTGGAGTAACTGACTGGCCCAAAAAGGTGTTAGATAGGTTGGACAGGAAAATAAGAAGGATGTTTCATGCTCATTAAATCATTTATTAAAATCAGTGCATACCAAAATTATATATTCCCTGTTCTAAAGGAGGTATGGTCTTCCTCAACATTGATTACATGTACAGATCTGGAATTTTGGGGCTGCATATATATATCTGCTGATCTCACAAGACCCAAATGTAGTGAAAGTTTTGAAACATGAGGAGAATAAATCTAATCCCAAACATAGTGAAAGTTTTGAAACATGAGGAGAATAAATCTAAGATGACTTCACTTCTTAGTTTAGTAGAAGCATATTGGCGTCAAGTGGGAATGGAAATCAAACCAGAAGTAGGTAAAAATCAGGCAACAACTGAATCTGCCAAAAACAAAAGAAAGAATATAAGATGAAGGATCAGATGAGAAAGCAAGAAATGTGGAAAATGCATAAATATAGTTGCAAGTATAGAAAACTCTTGGAACAACCTCATGTTGATCAGGACCGAACGCAGGAATGGTTAAAGAGAGGTAAATTTAAACCAAAAGATGAAAGTTTAATATAGGTTATATGATATATAACAATATGTGTGAAGCATAATGTTTGTTAATTTTAACTTGTTAATACAGTTTGATTATTTTTATATAAATGTAAATTTGCCTATGTCACAAGTGATAATTCAATAAAGATGTTTAAAAAAAAAGATAGTAGACTACATATACGTTGGTTTACAAAGTCCATTGAACATGTGGGAGAAACAGACAAATGCAGGTTTTGTAAAACAGAACTGGAAACAGTTGTACATCTTGTCATGGTTGTGATATACTAATGGCAGAAGTACTGTATACTGAAAGGCATAATAATGTGGCAAGACTATTGAATTGGTGATTGTGCAAATATTATAATATTGAAGTAGCTGAAAAACATTGGAAACATGATCTACAAAGCATCATAGAAAATTATGGTCTATATCACATGGATCATCCATTACCAACAGTTCAAAAAATAGATGTGAGAAAACCAGACATAGTAGTCCATGTAAAGAAGACAAAAGTAGCATTGATCATTGAAATTGCTGCACACAGTGGCTGTAGTGTCTTACGTACAGAGAGACACAATGTCATAAAATACCAAGATTTCCAGGCAGAAATTAGGTCAGTGTGAAAGAAGGATACCCAGACAGTTCCAACAGTAGTAAGAACAATGGGTCTTATAAAAATGAATTTACAATCATTCTTAGATATCTTACCGATACATGTAACTCCATACGAATTTCAGGAGTCATTACTGTGTACATTGTGGGTGCTACAAGGAGCACTTTTGGCTAACATCAAAGACTGACACAATACTAATTTCATGAACTTTAATCGTACTTTGACTTAGGAATGGGCTCCATTTCCATTATGGTATTAGAAACCCAAAAGGCTTGGAAAAATTAAAAAAGGGAGTACAGGCAATTTCCAAGAGTGTTGTATGAATTACTGGCAGCTAGTAGGAGTTTATTGCTAGAGCACAGGTCTCTTGCAGTTAAGTTGTACAGTAGAATGTTTTCTAATGCTAGGCATTTCTGGGAAGAGTATAATAAGTTGTGAGCAGTGATCAGTTGTAAGTTGGTTTGGGAGTTCAAGCTAGTTTAGTTGTTTTAATTTCAGGCAATGATATGTTTTATAAGAAAGGTTGGTTTTGAATTTAATAACTTTGTGACTGATGTTTTTTCAAAAGTTGAGTCTTGACCACTTTATTTATTCTTTGCATTTGGAATGAATAGTTGTCTACTGATGGGCAAGATTGTTCTTGTCTGTCTAGACATTAATCTCTGAGCAGGTGAAACAAGCAAATTGTCTCAGAGAATGTTTCTGAGATTGAGTAGGTTAAAGAAAATGGTTTACTATGAATTATGTGAATGGCAATAAGTTGAATGGCCGATGTCCGAAATATCGGTTTCCAAGAAACCGGAAACCGAACCAAAAGTGGTCGATCACAGTTAGTCGAGCTGGATAGTGCACTCAACCTTTCAGCAAGTGATGTTCCAAGACTGTGGAGGGAGGTCGTGCTTCAGTGAGGAACAGGGAAGTAGCCCATTTCCTCACTGTAGTGTGATCTCGAAGTTGGTATATTTAATGTGCAGTGGTAAGCTGAGTAAGACGGGTGGAAGACGGGAATGTTGAAAATCTCGTATACACATTTTCGTGTTTCCCATTTTCAACATTCCAATCTTCCGCTGTTGTCAAAGTCAGCCTTATTTTCCAAATTTGTAACTGTTTGACCTGACCCCTTTTGAACATACGATAGTAAACAAAAAAAAAATCAGTGCCATCTCTCTTAGATTTCTCTAACAAACATTTTTTTTTACTTTGGACTGCACCGTCAGCTAATTCATTGGACTGTGGATACACAGGGCAACTAGTAACATGGACAAAGTCCCAGGACTCAGCAAATTTCTTGAACTGCTGGCTTGCAAATTGTGTACCATTGTCAGATACAACTTTGTGTGGACTACCATGCACAGAAAAATGTATCATCAATTTTGTAATGACAGTGTTGGATATTAGATTAGGAAGAAGGTCAATTTCAAACCAATTTAAATAAGATTCTACTAACACTAGGTAATGTTGACCATTCCTTTTGAAAATATCAGTAGCAACTATCGACCATGGTAGTTCAGGAATCTGGTTTAGGTAAGTGGCTCTTTTTATTTGTGTGATTTAGTTCTATTGCAAAAATAACATGCTATAGTTTCCTTCTCTATATATTTTGACATTAAGGGCCAAAATCCAAAATACTATGCTTCTTACCCTTCTTTTGGTAGAATCGGTACCCAGGTGTCCATGATGTAAAATCTTGATATATTCCTGTTGTAACACTGAAGGAATAATTACTTTAGAACTTTTCATGATGATTACATCTTCCATCATGAGCTTGTTTCGATAATGAAAATATTTCTGTATGTCAAATGGTAATGTTTGTCATTCTGGCCATCCTTGATTAATAACATGTTTCAGCTTCTAGAGAATAGGGTCTAAAGCTGGGTGATATCCGAGCTCATCAAGACATGATGAGAAAACATTTTTGACTTCCATGACTTCTATGCCCTTGAAGTCTGCTTGCTCATTGACAAGCTGTTCTATGGTTTGTCTGAGTGCTCTTGACAAAGCACCAGCAAGGTATAAATATTTGCCTTTTGTATAGACAATACTAAAATTGTACTTTTGCAATTTTAACATCATGCATTACAAGTGTGCTGGGTCTCAATGTATTGTTTTTTTTCAGAATTGTCACTAGAGGTTGGTGATCAGTTTCTCAGTTTGGGGTAAAGTTCTGGATGCATAGTTTACTGGTATGCCTTCCTGAAGACATGCTGCACCAAGACCGTACTTTGAAGCATCTCATGAAAGAGTTACTGGTTTATGAACATCATAATATCTCAGTGTGGGTGGACTGGCAATTTTCTGTTTCAAAATGTCAAATGCTTGGTGTTGTTCCAACCAGGACTAGTTTACATTTTTGCATGTCAACTCATGTAACGAGGCTGAAAGCTCACTCAGGTCTGGGATGAACTTTCCTAAATAGTTGACCAGACCAAGAAAACATTGCAAAGAAGCAACATTGTCTGGAACTGGCATTTTAAGAATTGCAGCTTGTTTAGATGGATCTGGTTGTAAGCCAGAAATGGTAAACAAATGTCCCGCATAAGTAACTTCTCTTAGCTTGGGTTTGCATTTCTGGGGATTAAGTTGAAGATTGACTTCACATACATGGTCTAGAACTTTCTTAAGGTTTGTTATCATGTTTGTCTTCACCATTGCCCCCTACAAAAATGCTGTCCACTATGATAGCACATGGATAATCTGAAAGAATTTGCTCCATCCTATGCTGAAATACTTCACTGGCAGAATTTATCCTAAATGGCATTCTCAAAAATCTGTACCTCCCAAAAGGTGCACTGAAAGTAGTTAACAATGAAAATTTGTGATCCAGCGAAATTTGCCAAAATGAACTTTTTGCATCTAATACTGAAAAAATAGTGGCATTTGGCATGAGAGCTGCTACTTCTTCTGTGTGCATCTGATAATGAGGACACTTAAGTGCTTTGTTTAAATCTCTGGGATCAATACATATTTGAATATCATCTGAGCTTTTCTTATGAGCTATGACCATGGAGGATACCCATTCACTTGTTTTTTTTTACTGGAGTTATGATACCTAAATTCAACATTTTGTCTAGTGCTGTTTTTAATTTACTCTGCACTGCTACCTGAACCTTCCTTGCTGGTCTGACAACGGGGTTTACTTCATGGTTTACCTTCATGGAATATGTGATTGGTAGCTTGCCAAGCTTGTCTTTGAAAATATCAGCATATTCACAAAAAATATTCTGTGTAAAACTATCATGGTTGTTCAGACTTATATGGTGGACTTCCTTCTTAAATGAAATCAGTCCCATTCACAAATTGTCTTTGAAGCCTAACAGTGACTGCATCTGTCTTTTGACTGTGCAAAACTGCAAGTCATAGCTGTTCCCAGAAGAATGGCATGTGAGAACTACTGTGCCATCAGTTTAAATCTCTTCACCAACATAGGCAACATGTTTTGCACACTTTGCTGGGTGAAGTTTCTCACCAGCTTTCACTTTGGCAAATATTTGTGCTGATATAACATTGCACTTGGATCCAGTATCTACTTACTTTAAGCTCTACAGGTTTTCCATTAATCTGAACAGTACAAAATATTTCACCCTTTGCTGCCAACTGATAATCTACTGTAGAAACAGTTTCATCAAAGAGACACCCTTAACATAGAAAGTTTGCTCACGGCTTTCTAAGTGATCTACTTGTTCTTTGGATGCTCTCTTTTATTAAAAAATAATGGTACTTTAGACTTACAAAGCCTTTTGAAATTATTCCACTTTTTACATTTGTGACATTGCTGACAAAAATCTAAGCACTTTTCTCATTTAGGTTCATGCCCCCACAATTATGACAACCAACAATAAGATTAGGTGCTGTGGCCCCATTCAGTTTACGATTGAAATTCGGTACTGCTATGCCCTTTGGCTTATATCTCTTTTTTATCTTAGCTTTCTCTAGTACACTATCAACATTCGCACTGGTAGGTACTGTATGCATGCTTTTCTTATTCATAAGCATACTCGTGTGCTTCACTGTAAGCTCATATATTTGACAAATCTCTATGGCATTGCTTAATGTTAAATCACTGTTTCAAAGCAAAATCTTTCTCACTGCATCATTATTAACACCACACACGTCTGTCTTTTATCAGCTCATCTCGCAAGTCACCAAATCTGCAAATATTTGCTTTATTTTTCAAGTCAGTAATGTATACTGCTATGGTTTCACCAGGCTTTTGATTTCTTGTGTAAAACATGTGCCTTTCCATTGTAATATTTCTTTGAGGGTTCCACATTTCTTTAAATTTTGAAATAGGATTCCATAATGCTGCAGCCT
Organism: Protopterus annectens; assembly: GCF_019279795.1. Taxonomy (NCBI): domain Eukaryota; kingdom Metazoa; phylum Chordata; order Ceratodontiformes; family Protopteridae; genus Protopterus; species Protopterus annectens. The sequence goes on along the minus strand of NC_056745.1, from coordinate 324,874,795 downwards.
GACCTTTAGTTACTCAGCACACCTCCAGTTTCTGCAGTCTCCACTCCTGATACTACTCGGCAGTTGGGATCATGTTTGCATATTGAGAAAGGAAAATTAATCCAGAAATGGTGAGTGGTGGAGAGGACTTAGGTCACCTGTAGCATCATTTATTCTGATCACTGTACCTTTTATTCCTGTTGAGCCCTACCCCCACTGACATGAAAAAAACATCACTGGAGGGTGTACAGTTGCAACATGAGATACCCTCCCTTAAATACATGGTGACATGTCCCTCATAATTCCCAACACACCACACACATCCACTGGTATTTAACTGCACAGCTTTAATATCACTGTCAATGCTCATGTACCTCAGCTGTGTATTCAGAGTATGCCTACACACACACACAGACACACACACACACACACACACACACACACACACACACACACACACACACACACACACACAGGTCAGCAGATGAAACCTTGCCATTTCTCTCTTCACCCATGCCAGCTTCTGTCATAAAAGGAGATACTGTCACCCCAGCTATCTGGAATTTTGTAAATAATTATATGTCATTTGTGAATATCAACATGACTCATGTACGATGCTTGTGCTACAAATGTATTAGAACTGCATGTCATATAAGATGATTTGTACAGACATGTATGCTGAAGAGGTATTTCACAAATTACTGTTTGAAATGTATCCACAGTGTAGTCTACTGGAATAGAATAGAAATATACATACACTATTGCAACTGTTTAAACATATATATTTTAACAGGGGAAACTGGAATACAGGAGGTTAACTTGCAAACCATCAGAAAAATAGCTGAAATCAAATTACTTTATGGCTAGGCCATAAAAAGATGTTGTCTTTCAGTTTCAGTGCAGCAAGGAGACACAATGTCTAAAACTAAGGAGCTTTTTGCAATGTCTTGGAAGTGTTTTATTGTTTTATGACTTCCACCCTTTGCCAAAGATCTGAGGATAAGCCCTTGTCTATGTATTTTCCCAGGTAGATACTAAATACTGCCAGATTCCAGCAGTGGGGGGGATTCACATGGGATAGTCAGATGACAAGAAATGATGTCATTCTGCAAGCTATCCCAGCAGTAATATTTGAGATATTAATTTGAGAACTCTCTGAGAGAGACTAAGTATTCTGTAGTCTGTTTTGGACCTGACCAGAAGACCCATTCACCACACATTTGCCTTGTTCTGAAGTAAGTTAACTAGTGACTAGCAATTCACTTAAATATAGTCAGGAATATAGCAAAGCTTAGTTAGCTATGTTTCTTTATTTATCTGAGACTGTCCTGCAATTTGTTTTAAATATATCCTGTGATTTTTAACTCTGATGTCGCTGTAAATATATATATATATATATATATATATATATATATATATATATATATATAGATGTAGTATTGTCTCATTATTTTATTATTTATTATTAAATATATTTAAACATTTCATTGTGGCTGATCTGTCTAGGGATATTTAAGTTCTAAAAGTACTTGCATATTTTTTTGGTGACACTGTGGGCCACTACTCATAACCTTGCTCTTGGTCAAACTTCCACTTGTATTGATATTAGCATTACACAGTAAGACTGGAACCCTTTGATAAGGGCCTTAAAGTAGCTGATAAAGAGCTGGCAGTGATAACTACCTTACAGTCTGGAAAAAAAGGGGACATAGCTAGGAAACATATGCCAGCCTTTCCCAAGTGTGTGAGTGTGTGTGTGTGTGTGTGTGTGTGTGTGTGTGTGTGTGTGTGTGTGTGTGTGTGTGTGTGTGTGTGTGTGTGTGTGTGTGTGTGTGTGTGTGTGTGTGTGCAGGGGTGTAGCTAGGATTTTCAAATTTGTACTGACAGCTCTCAAACTGCTACCCCCCTCCCCAGCCAAGCTACGGCCATTCTCGTAATTCACGGTTTGCTCTTTTAGTGTCGATGAAGAGGCATTTGCTGTAATGCCTCTTCAGTAATATAATATAAATTCACTTAAACTCGGTTCCTTGAATTGAAAATTAACCTGAAATGTCAGTTCTTTGAAAAATGCAGCATGGTAGTTGGGGGTAGAGACTTTATCCTTTTGTTTTCTGTAACTAAGGTACAGGTTTTGAGCTTGAGTAAATTACTAACCACCTGCTACCACTAACTAGGATGTTTCATTCACACACACCCCTACCTACCTCTTAGTGCAAGAAATATGGACAAAGCCTAAAATAAACAGGGACAGATATTAAATAATGTTCTCGTGAACTTAGAAAGTTGCTAGAATAGCAGGATTTGTGCTAGTATGAATTTTTCTCAAGGACATGAAGTCTGAAGCTCAAATGTCTGTCATTATTTAGCAACTTCAGCCTTCAATGATTTTCTAGAAAATCACAAAATTTATGAGGAACAGACAAAAAATATGGGGCAAAAATCTGGACATTCTGTAAAATGTGGACAGTTGAGAGGTATGCTACCTACCACACACACACACACACACACACACACACACACACACACACACAAAACCTCTCAACCTCTTACAGCAACAAACTCATAAATAAAACTGAGGCAAAGGCCCAAAAATAAGGACTTTTTTTTTTTAAATATTGCTCTTATAAACTTAGAAAGATAATAGAATAGTAGTAGGTCTTGCATCAGTACGAATTTTCTGAAAGGTATGAAATCTGAAACTGAAATGTCTGCATTATTTTCTAACTTCAGTCTTTAACAATTTGCCACTAATTTGCCAGAAAACTACAATTTTATGAAAAACGGACCAAAAATGTGATGCAAAAATATAAAATTGCCAGACAATACAGCTGGGAACCTGTCAAAGGAGGGACACCATTTTAATATGAGCACAGTTAACTTAGAGCAGCTGACAAAATTAGAGAATCTACATGCATTTCTGAAATAAAAGTAATGTATAACTCTGATCATTACAGTTATTTATAAAAGTAAAGTAAACCCTCTATGTTTTCTTCCAAAATTGCTATTTTGTTGAGGGATCATTAGGGAAAGAGCAACATTTTGAGCCAAAATCAGGGACAGTTGAGGTTTGGCTATGCCTAATTCTATAAAGCAATTTATTTGCATGTACCTCTCAACCTGTTAATGCAATAAATCTGGACAAGGCCAAATATATTGAGGGAACATATAAACAGTTCTAAAAATTGCTCTTGTATAAACTGGGACAGTTGATAGAACAGGTCTTATTTTAGCATGCACAAAGTCTGAAACTAGTGTGTCATTATTTAGTGACTTAATTCCTAAATCATTTGCCAGAAAACCACAAATTGAGAAACAAACCAAAAATAAGAAGCAAAAAATCTATTCATTCTTTGAAAATCTGGACAGTTGGGAGGTATAGTTCAGCTGGGGCTGTCTAAGTTTGCCGCCCTTCCCCCCTCACAAAACCATGGTCGAATGGAGCCTCCCCCTGCAGCCATTCCATTGATCCATTACTTTGCTATTTCACTCCATTTACCATAAACACTAATGTACATACTGATTTACTTCTATGCTGATTTGAACTTCATTTGAAAGTTTTATTTTGCATTTTACAGCACAAACACTAAGACATCTGCTAAACAAACTTGGCATTAAAACTTCTCTGCCCTTGAAACTCACATTCACTGAAACAACATTAAAACCCACATTCAAAGAAAAATACATTTTACCCGTGGCAGATAAGAATTAATTCTGGGCTGCTTTTAAATCATAGGCCCCTTGCATATGAAACATACATGTGCTCTTTGATACACCTTCCTATTGCTTTGAACAGTTTTCCAGTAAACAATGAAACAAAACTGCCCAATTCAGAACATTTCCATCATAAAAGTCTAGTCAAATTTTTACAGTCCACCATTATCAGTAAATAATATGCACAATCTCTGAAGTAGTAAAAAAAGTCATCTAAATAATTCCACGTTAAATAAATCTAACTAATGAAGAGGTTGCTGCTAGCAATCACCTTTATATTTCATGACTTCACCGAAAAATAAAGTGTCTGATGCCCCTGAGGAATAAATTGCCTAAATTACATTAATAATAAGCTAGTAATATTGCAATAGGAAATGGATGGCAAACTGATAACAGGCTCATAGTTAGTGTCTTAACTTTCAGTACAGCAGCATTCACCCCTTATGGGAGTAGAACCAACAACCTTCTGCATTAAAAGCAAGTACACAACATTTTGTGCTACTAGCAATGTGAGCTGACTTAGCATAATCAGCACTAAACTTCTCTTCCCCTGCAGCTCTCAGCTCCTTGTAAAATCTCGCAATACTCAACTACATCTCAACTTCGCAGCACAAGAAGTCTGGAAAAAGCCAAATTTATTGGGGTGGGTCAAAGGGCAAAAACAGGAACACATTAAACATTGCTTGTATAATCTTGGAAAGCTGCTAGAATAAAATGCTGTGTTACCATCATACATTTTACTGCCAAGGTCACTGTGCAAAATAGTCAGAACAACATACCACTATGCCAAATCACCTGCTTTGTGAAAGAGAGGAAGACTGAAACTTAAATGGCTATCATTTAATGAATTCAGTTCTCACCATAGCTGTCAACCTCTTAGCACAAAACACCTGGACAAACCCAGTAATGAGGGAATACAGCCCTCAAACATATTCAGTGAATTCAGTTCTTGCCATAGCTGTCAACCTTAGCACAAAAAACCTGGATAAAGCCAATAACAGGGTATTACAGTCCCAAAAATAAAGACAAATCTCAAATAGTCATAAACTTAAAAAAATTGCTATAAAAAAGGTTGTGTTAGTATATATTTATTGCTAGAATAAAAAGTTGTTTTACTATGTCACCAACACAGGGATAAGATGCAGACTCCACACAGAAGGCACCCCAGCCAAGAATCAAACCAGAAAACCTATAGCTGTGAGGCAACAATACTGCCACTGCACTATCAAATATGTAAGGAAGTAAACATTCAGAAACCTGAAGTCTGAAATTTAAATGCCTGTCAGTTTGTTAATCAGGACAGTCTGACTTGGAACAAAAAAAACAATTCTCAGCAGAGGCCCAGGAAAAAATAATGCAGACATGTCTTTGTAACATGGGAGGACACAAAAGCAAACCCACACAAACACAGGGAGAAGACACAGACCCCCCTCCCACAAAGAAAGCACCCCAGCCAAGAACCAAACCCAGGAACCTATAGCTGTGAAACATCAATGCTACGTTGCTACCACTGCACCATCAAATTTCACGCATTGCGATATTTAAAAAACACAGATGTGATACAGATATTGATCAGATCAAATATGAGGCAAAAATCTGCAATTTTTTTACAAATGGTGGTGGGTAGGGAATTCAGGTCTTTAACACCTGCATACAAGGTACAGGGTTCAAGCCGGAGGTATTCCCTACCACACCACCCATCCCACCTGGGGCATTTTCTCACACACACACCTCAGTTCTAAATACAGTCCTTGACGTGAGACCAACACACACTACTCACCAAATTCCAGATTTTAAAATGTATGTTCCAGCTGATAAAATGCAAAACAACACATGACAGCTCGACAGCAGTGAGAAAAGTACCAGTACGCAAAATATTGCATTCGGCAACAAATTATTTTAAAACACTGCCTGTGATTCTCTTGTTACAAAGTGCAACACAGACTATCAGGCTGCTCCACATTAATTTATTTGTTTATTTTACATTTGGCAACAGATAAACACACTAGACAGTGAACTCTTTTTGGGTATTACCTAGGCCCATAGGGCAAAAAATGAATGCCAATAACATTTAACAGTTACGACAGTTATTAACAAAAGGCACATAGAATAAGATCATTGAAAATAACTTATAAAAATGTTTAGACAGTTTTTGAATAACAGAAACTGTGTATAACTTAAATTGTAAAAGTAAAAAAGTATAAATATAGAATTAATATAATACAGCTATGCCAAAGGAACCAAAATTTGTGAGTGACAAATAGAAAAGGATTAGTTAGAAGAGAATGAAATGAAATGTGTGATTAAAATAGGAAAGAAGTAGATCAGTAGCTTGTATTAGAAATTCCTGACTGTTGAAAAAGTGAGAACTGAGGTTTTTTTTCAACAGTACAGATGTTAAATGGTAGTCTTTGCAGACATTTTAAACTGACACACACACACATGTATACACACATACACACACACACACACACACACACACACACACACACACACACACACACACACACACACACACCTCGGTTCTAAATACAGTTCTTGACGTGAGACCAACACACACTACTCACCATATAGTCCTTGTCGTGAGACCAACAAATCCTCCCGCTTTCCTTGCAGTGAGACCAACAAATCTTCCCGCTTTAAGTCCTTGAAATCCTTCGACCAACATAACGCTTGTTGCGCTCCTTCGACCAACATAACGCTTGTTGCGCGGTGAGCTGGCTGCCCTGTTGAGCTGACGTCATCGTCGTGCACTAGTAAAGCGCGAAAATTTAAAATGCTAAAGCGCGAAAACTTTAAAATGCTACCCCCCTTCTAAATACGTTGTACTGAAATCAGTACAGTGCGTATGCCTCCCGACGTCCCTGCGTGTGTGTGTGTGTGTGTGTGTGTGTGTGTGTGTGTGTGTGTGTGTGTGTGTCAGCTACTTGGGTAGGGACATGAAGCACTGGTTGGACAGAGAGGGTGCTGGATGTCTTGGCGTGGCCACTCAGCTGAGGTCTCAACTCTAGCTGTGCCAGTAGGGAGTCTTATTGGGGTTCTGGAGAAAGGAGGGACAAACCACCCCTGGACAGACTGTGGTCTCTTTGTGCTCTTATGGGAAACTGCACTTGATGCAGAGAGCTGCATCTGGAAACTGCTTTATCTTGGAGAACAAATACTATTGCAACTGGGTAGCAAATTATGCTGCCATCATTACATCTAGGATGTTAATCTTGCAGTAGTAAGAAGCAAGGCTCATCAGTTGTTACAGAATAATTTGCATTACGTAGACCATGTAGCACAGAAAGCTGCTAAAGGTGATGATATCTGTGATGTATGATGGTCTCACCACTGCTACCAATATGTGATGGCCACCAATATGTGTTGTCCCCATTCTGGGCCAGTAATCAAGGATCCTGAATCCTCACCACTGACACTAGAGAGGGATGTGCACTTAGAATACAAATGGATACATTCAGTATTTACAGATGCAGACCCCTCTCGATCAAGTACAATTTCCCTTAAGAGCACACAGGGAACATACTCAACTGTGGTCTGGATGTCTCTATATCTGTCTCCCTCCAGGTCCCCAGTTAGACTCCCCACTGGTACAGCTGTAGGGTTAGGTCCTCTGCCAAGTCCTCCTTCACCCTCACTGTCAATCCAGTGCTTTGTGTCCCTGCCCCAAGAACCTGACACACACACTCTTTAAGATTTAATTTTCACACACACATGCGCACACACACACACACACACACACACACACACACACACACACACACACACACACACACACACACACACACACACACACACACACACACACACACACACACACACACACACACACACACACACACGGGAAAGACTGGCACAGATTACCCTCTCTACCAACTTTGCCCAGAATATAAGGTAGTTATCACTGCCACAAGTCAGTTACTATAAGGTACTTAAAAGGGTATCCAATAATACTGTGTAATATTAATACTAATACAAGTGGTAGTAGTTCACCAAGATGGCTAGGCCTTCTGGAGTGGCCTACATAGTGTCACCAAATAAATATAAGTACTCTCAAAGTTTAGATACTTTCTACAAGGACCAGCACAATCTTCTTCTTCCGGCTTTTCCCGGTTAGGGGTCATCACAGCGGATCACCTGTCCGCTCATGATTGGCAGTGGAGTTTTACAGTGTCGAGTTGCCAGCCCAGCACCCAACCTTCCACAGAAGGCACACACACCCAAGGGCCAATTTAGAGTGTCCAAGCCACCAACAGCATGTCTTTGGGATGTGTGAGGAAACCGGAGCACCCGGAGGAAACCCACGTGACCACAGGGAGGACATGCAGACTCCGCACAAAAGGCACCCCAGTCAAGAATCGAACCGGAGAACCTCTGGCTGTGAGGTGACAACACTAACTGCTGCACCACCGCAGCCACCCAAGGACCAGCCACAATAAAAGTTTTAAATATATTTAATAATAAATAATAAAAGTATGTGAAAATACTGAATATATATTCACAGTAAACCAACCACAGAGTTCAGATCACAGGAAATATTGAAAAGAACAATGGTGGACAGACTCAGATGAATAAAGAAAAACAATATCTAAACTAAGTTTCACTATATTCCTGACTGAATCTAAGAAAATTGCTGTTCCCTAGTTAAGTTACTTACTACAGCAAGGCAAGATGCTGTAGGTAAGGGTCTTTCTAGTCAGTCTTCCCAAAACAGAATACTCAATACTCTGAGATTTCTCTTTGTAATATCTAAAACATAATTTCCAAGAGGGCTGGCAGAATGACCTGATATGGTCACCTAACTCTAGGTTCTTACAATATTCCCCTTTGAAGCTGAGATAGGAAGTTAGTACAGACAGCCACAATACACACCCAAATGTTTATGCCAGTGCCTGGGTTATCCACTCTTTTCACTGAGCTAATGGACAAAGGCTCTTCCACAGACCCAGCATCTCCAGTCCTACTCAACACTGTAGGGTACCTTTTAATGATTTAACAGCTCATTTACATTTCCCTTATTTTTCTTAATGTTAACCTCTACTGTGCCAGTATCCTCTATTAAAACATACATTTAATTCAGCTACAAAAATGCATGTACATTTTTCTTCATTTCAGCAGGGTGCACTGTTGATACATTTCAACACAAGCAAAGTTCACAAATACATTTTCAGCACAATCATCTGTACAAAATCAGTTTGATATACAAATGACATACAGTTCTAATACATTTGTAACACAAGCATCTTGTATAATCAGTTTGATATTGATAGGACATATTCTTTACAAAACTACAGCTGGCTATGCTGGCACTTGCCCATATCATCACAATATCCAACTGGTTGTCCAGTTTACATTAGGGCAGAAACAGCTATGTCAGTCATTGCAAAATGATGTTAAACATTTGCTTAATCATTTCCCCACTGCAC